>NC_141826.1:23023976-23258976 GCF_982586985.1 Callionymus lyra | reverse complement strand
CCAAGTACTGACTCAACCCTGGAACCTTATCATCAGGAGCAATCACCAGAGTTTCAGTTTTGTCCACATTTAGCTGTAAAGTGTTTTCACTCATTGTTTGATTTCTAGCAAACAATTGACTAAGCTGTTCAGCCTTTGGGGCTCAGTTGGATCAAAAGAGCAGTAGAGCTGGATGTCATCAGCAAAAATGTGATAAGAAACATCTGGAAATCTCAATCTGGAATCAAGTACAATCAAGAATCAAGAACATCATGATACTTTTACTCCACTCCTGCCCCCGAACTCAGAATTGTACAATTTAATAGCCCGGGGAATGAATGAGTCCCTGAGTCTATTTGTCTTTGACTGTCATCATCATGATGGACAGTAGTTTGTTCAATGATCTCCTCTCAGCAACTGTCACCAGTGAGTCCAGCTTCATTCCAACCACAGAACCAGCCCTCCTGTCCAACCTGTCCAACCTGTCCAACCTGTTGACCTGTTGACCCTCCTCTTGGACACATTTCCACCCCAACACACCACAGCATAGAACAGGACACTGGCCACCACAGACTGGTAGAACAAGTACTCGACAATACTACGAATATATCCTTGTTACTACAGTTTCACAATACATGGTATTGTATTGTATCGCCAGACTCTTGTCAATACTCACCCCTGGCATTTATATATACAACTATATTTTTCTTAAACCTCAGAATGAACCTTTAAAATCTTCTTATACGTCTTCCCACAATAAAGGGAAAACATGAATCATGGTAGTAAATTAAACAATACAAAAGTGTATAAAAAAAATAAAGGTGATGTACGTGAAATAAAGAAATACCAAAAGACATCATCGGGACCAGAGAGGAAATAGAGAAGTGAGAGAAGTCACCAGATGAAGTCGCGAGCGAGTGATTCATGAAGTGAAATTGAAGTATTTTTGTAGCAACAACACGAGGAACGACGTTTCATCATTCAGAAAGTAATAGAAAGTATTTCAATTGATTCAATATTTGGTTCGTGGACGAGACAAAAACTAGTTTCTCACCCAGAGATCTGCTCAAAACACTCGTTTAACCACTTTTATTTTGTTTCTAAGACAATGGACCTTCTAAAGAGCCCAGAGAGGGCGGAGCTCTGACACGTGCAGGAGGTGAGAGGAATATATCTTGGACGAAGGAAGGAGTCGCTTCACATTTGTCTGAGTGACTCGAAGATACTCGTGTCAACTAACCAGTCATCTCAGTGGCTCCACAGGACGAGGTGAGATGTCGTGTCCAAAGGTCAAGCCGCTCTTCTTCTTCACCTTCCTCACGGGGCTGCTGGAGTGTCTGTGCTTCGCCGGGGTCATCTTCGGATGGGCCGCCCTGGTGTTCGTGCTGAAGACCGAGGGATACTTCCAGTCTCTGTGCGTCAACGCCACGGATCCTGGCAACACGACTCAACTCCACACCCTGGGTCAGTGTTTGTTTCAATGATCATCTTATGGGTTTTTGTATCTGTGACCAATATTTTCAAAACAGTTTCAAGATAAATCAATAGATTATTTTCATGAAAACCAACAAAATCCAAAACTTTAAATACTTACAAAACTTTTTTACATGTATGTATGCGTTGTTGCATGTATGTATGCATTGTTACATGTATGTATTCATTTTTACATGTATGCATGCATTTTTGCATGTATGTATGCATTGTTACATGTATGTATGCATTGTTACATGTATGTATGCATTGTTACATGTATGTGTACATTGTTACATGTATGTATGCATTGTTGCATGTATGTATGCATTGTTACATGTATGTATGCATTGTTACATGTATGTGTACATTGTTACATGTATGTATACATTGTTACATGTATGTATGCATTGTTGCATGTATGTATGCATTGTTACATGTATGTATTCATTTTTACATATATGCATGCATTTTTGCATGTATGTATGCATTGTTACATGTATGTATGCATTTTTACATGTATGTATGTATTTTTACATGTATGTATGTATTTTTACATGTATGTATGCGTTGTTACATGTATGCATGCGTTGTTACATGTATGTATACATTGTTACATGTATGTATGCGTTGTTACATGTATGCATGCGTTGTTACATGTATGTATACATTGTTACATGTACGTATGCATTGTTACATGTATGTATGAATTGTTACATGTATGTATGCATTGTTACATGTATGTATGCATTGTTACATGTATGTATGCATTGTTACATGTATGTATGCATTGTTACATGTATGTATGCATTGTTACACATGTATGTGTGCATTGTTACATGTATGTATGCATTGTTACATGTATGTATGCATTGTTACATGTATGTATGCATTGTTACACATGTATGTATGCATTGTTACATGTATGTATACATTGTTACATGTACGTATGCATTGTTACATGTATGTATGCATTGTTACATGTATGTATGCATTGTTACACATGTATGTATGCATTGTTACATGTATGTATACATTGTTACATGTACGTATGCATTGTTACATGTATGTATGCATTGTTACATGTATGTATGCATTGTTACATGTATGTATGCATTGTTACATGTATGTATGCATTGTTACATGTATGCATGCATTGTTACATGTATGTATGCATTGTTACATGTATGTATACATTGCTACATGTATGTATGCATTGTTACATGTATGTATACATTGTTACATGTACATATGCATTGTTACATGTATGTATGCATTGTTACATGTATGTATGCGTTGTTACATGTATGCATGCATTGTTACATGTATGTATGCATTGTTACACATGTATGTATGCATTGTTACACATGTATGTATGCATTGTTCCATGTATGTATGCATTGTTACATGTATGTATGCATTGTTACATGTATGCATGCATTGTTGCATGTATGTATGCATTGTTACATGTATGTATGCATTGTTACATGTATGTATGCATTGTTACATGTATGTATGCATTGTTACATGTATGCATGCATTGTTGCATGTATGTATGAATTGTTACATGTATGTTTGCGTTGCTGCATCTATGTATGCGTTGTTGCATGTATGCATGCATTGTTACATGTATGTATGCATTGTTACACATGTATGTATGCATTGTTACACATGTATGTATGCATTGTTACATGTATGTATGCATTGTTACATGTATGTATGCATTGTTACATGTATGTTTGCGTTGCTGCATCTATGTATGTGTTGTTGCATGTATGCATGCATTGTTACATGTATGTATGCATTGTTACACATGTATGTATGCATTGTTACACATGTATGCATGCATTGTTACATGTATGTATGCATTGTTACACATGTATGCATGCATTGTTACATGTATGTATGCATTGTTACATGTATGTATGCATTGTTACACATGTATGTATGCATTGTTACATGTATGTATGCATTGTTACACATGTATGCATGCATTGTTACATGTATGTATGCATTGTTACACATGTATGCATGCATTGTTACATGTATGTATGCATTGTTACATGTATGTATGCATTGTTACACATGTATGTATGCATTGTTACACATGTATGTATGCATTGTTACATGTATGTATGCATTGTTACATGTATGTATGCATTGTTACATCTCATCTTAATCGCACATTGCCAATAAACCCATGACATAAATCCATGTTGATAATAAGGATCAACCCTCTCTGTGATTGACAGCTGCCTATAATCTCGTGTCTTTGACAGATTGCCGTCTTCAGGACGAGCAGTTCTCTCTGGTCTTCACCCTCGCCTCCTTCATGAACAATCTCTCCACGCTGCCCAGCGGCTTCTTGTTCGACCATTTCGGGACCATGATCTCTCGGATCTTTGCCATGTGAGTCACTTCAGAACCATCGTCTTGTGTCGTCTCTACATGAACACCTTTCTTCTTTTACTTGAGCTCGCCAAAACGTGTTTGTGGTATCCCTTGTGTTGTCTCTGAGTCAAGGTCAACGACCTCCCTGGCTTCCAGAAATACATGTGCAGTGGTGGAAGTTGTACACCTTGACCCTGAGATAACACAAGGGATAGCAAAAACACATTCGAGGCTCCGGGTCACCTTGACCGGGCGACAATACAAGGAATAGCAAAAACGCATTCGAGGCTCCGGGTCACCTTGACCCTGAGATAACACAAGGGATACCACAATCACATTCGAGGCTTCGGGTCACCTTGACCCAGAGACAACACAAGGGTTAAACGCAGAGTAAATCCGTTTCTTATTCAGCTTTAAAAATGTGTTTTGGGAAATAAATCCTCACATTATACAATACATTTTTCACCTTCAGTTGTGGTTTATTTATATAATTCAATTAGTCATTGAATTGTCATTTAAAAAAATGATGAATGTTTTCGTTTGAAGAACTGGTTCTGGATCGTAAACACACCTGTGATAACAAACAAAGAGCATCTCATTGCTGGGATTGATCTCCTTTTATTTCTTCATTATTATTATTATTAAATCAAAGTTTCTTCAATGCGTCTCTAGGTCAAGGTCAACGACCCCCCTGGCTCTCATAAATACATATGCAGTGGTGGAGGTTGTTCACCTTGACCCAGAGAAAACACAAGGGATACCACAAACATATTCGAGGCTCTGGGTCACCTTGACCCTGTTATAACACAAGGGATAGCACAAACATATTCAAGGCTCTGGGTCACCTTGACCCTGTTATAACACAAGTGATACCACAAACACATTTAAGGCTCCGGGTCACCTTGACCACGAGATAACACAAGGGATACCACAAACGCATTCGAGGCAATTTGATGAATGTTTTCATTTGAAGAACTGGTTCTTGTCAGGATCGTAAACACACCTGTAATAAAACTAACAAAGAGCATCTCATTGCTGGGAATTATTTGATTTTATTTCCTCATTATTATTATTATTATTAATTATTATTAAAAGTTGCTTCAATCAAAAATCAAGTTTCTTAAATATATTTCTTTTAGTTTTAAAAAGGTTGGTTTCATTAAAAATATATAATTTAATTTTAATTTTTCACGATTTACATTAATTAGATTTTAATTAAAAGCAATTACATTTAAACATTTTTCTTTGATTAAAGTCATCTTTTTTGGAGTTCTGACAATATTTTGTGTCTTAATTATGTAATTATGTCACATTTTAATTAAAGAAAAATTAAAAACCTATTTTTTTAATCATTGAAGCAACTTTGTTTTGATTGAATAATACATATTTGTAGGATTATAATATATTATGTAAATAACTTATTATTCCTATATTTCAACGATTTAAACAACAATTTGTGATGGAAATTTATATATATTATATATATATATTTATATATATATATATATTTATATTTATATTTATATTTATATTTATATAATTTATTTATATATATATATATATATATATATATATATATATATATATATATATATATATATTTCCACATAAAAATATCTTATTTCTTATGACATGTTTTCTGTCGCCGCCCTCAGATGTGTTTACACCGCAGGCATGTTGATGATCGCCTTCTCGTCGGCAGGTAACATATCACAAGTGCATCATGGGAGAAATGTTTGAATACACCTTCATGACGTTTGTGTCCATCAGAGCTCGCCGTCCTGTTGTTCCCCGCCATGTGTCTCCTCGCTGTGGGAGGAAGTTTGATCCTGATCACCAACATCCAGGTTCTTACCTTCTAATACTTACTTACTATGACACATGTTTTTATTTATTTCAACGATGACAAAGAAATATCAAACAACATACTGATACTGATAGAAAACAACAGCTGACGGAATTATTTGGAGAAAAAAAATCCACAATATAATACAGTATATACAATATAAAAATACAAACAAAAAATAAAATAAAATAAAAATCCACAATATAATACAGTCTAAAAATATATAAATACAAACAAAAAATAAAATAAAAATACACAATATAATACAGTCTAAGAATATATAAATACAAACGAAAAAAAAAATACACAATGTAATACAGTCTAAGAATATATAAATACAAACAAAAAAATAAAAAATACACAATATAATACAGTCTAAGAATATATAAATACAAACAAAAAATAAAATAAAAATACACAATATAATACAGTCTAAGAATATATAAATACAAACAAAAAAATAAAAAAATACACAATATAATACAGTCTAAGAATATATAAATACAAACAAAAAAATAAAATAAAAATACACAATATAATACAGTCTAAGAATTTATAAATACAAACAACAACAAAAAAACACAATATAATACAGTATATACAATATAAAAATATAAACAAAAAATAAATAAATATACAAAATATAACACAGTATAAAGAATAAATAAACACAAACAAAAAAGAAGAAAATATCATGAAAATACACAATATAATAGAGTATATAGAATAAATAAACACAAACAAAAGAATACATATTTATATTTTAATGTATAGTCATGTCTTGGGGAAAACGCTAGGACACGTATGATCATTTAGATGATTAATAAATACATAAAATATTGTTTATTATATATATATATATATATTTATATATATATATATATATATTATAATAAATACATACGTATATGAATAAACCATTGAAAAAATCCAGAAAATCGATTATGTTGTTTGCCCTGTTTAAAATACTTTTATAATACTTATGTAACATTTTGTATTTCAATTATAATAATTGTTTAATTACTTAAGTCATTTTAAATCTATAATTACGTGTTTAAAGTCCTAGATTGTTCTTTTCAATAATTGTGTGTTGACTATATATACAAATACATGAACTTGATTCGTTTTGCCAAATACAGAAGCAGTTCTTTGTAGTACATGGTGTGTAAATGTCCGTTCATTCATCAAAATAAAACTGGTAGAAGTTTTGAAAATTTCACGATGAAAAGTTGCTCCAGTTATTTTTGCTTTAATTCATGATTGTGTTTGAGTTTGAGTTTAAAAAGAAATCTGTTCTGGATGAGTTTGAGGAAAAAGTCCATCTTAACAAAGATTGCAGACAAATGTTGATCCTGAGGCAGTTTCTCACGAGAAAGTCTAATATTTTCCAGGTGGACTCGGGTGTGTTTTTCCAGATTAAACCAGATCATCTCCGTCTCATTCCTCGGTGAACTTTCATAATCCTCAAAAATGTGGGGAGTTTGTTTTTCAAGACGCGTCACTAAAGAAAAAGAAAGAAGAAAAAAATACCAACTAGAAAATGTGAATTTCCAGAAAAAAGTGAAGAGTGAATGTTGAATCTGTCAACTAGAATGATAGAAGGAGTTGTAGTCGGATTAGTAGAGGTAGTAGAAGTATTAGTACATTTAGTAGAAGTAGAATAATTAGTAGTGGGAGCAGAAGAAGTAGTAGTACAAGTAGTAGAATTTGTAGTAGAAGTAGAATAAGTAGTAGTGGGAGCAGAAGAAGTAGTAGTACAAGTAGTAGAATTTGTAGTAGAAGTAGAATAAGTAGTAGTGGGAGTAGAAGAAGTAGTAGAAGTAGTACAATTAGTAGTAGAAGTAGACGTAGACGTAGTAGTAGAATTAGAATAAGTAGTAGTAGAATTAGTAGTACATTAAGTAGAATTAGAATTAGTAGTAGTGGGAGCAGAATAAGTAGTAGTGGGAGTAGAAGGAGTAGTAGAAGTAGAATAAGAAATAGAAGTAATATAAGAATTAGTAGAAGTAGTAGTAGAATTAGTAGTAGAAGTAGAATAAGTAGTAGTGGGAGCAGAAGAAGTAGTAGTACAAGTAGTAGAATTTGTAGTAGAAGTAGAATAAGTAGTAGTGGGAGCAGAAGAAGTAGTAGTACAAGTAGTAGAATTTGTAGTAGAAGTAGAAGTAGACGTAGTAGTAGAATTAGAATAAGTAGTAGTAGAATTAGTAGTACATTAAGTAGAATTAGAATTAGTAGTAGTGGGAGCAGAATAAGTAGTAGTGGGAGTAGAAGGAGTAGTAGAAGTAGAATAAGAAATAGAAGTAATATAAGAATTAGTAGAAGTAGTAGTAGAATTAGTAGTAGAAGTAGAATAAGTAGTAGTGGGAGCAGAAGAAGTAGTAGTACAAGTAGTAGAATTTGTAGTAGAAGTAGAATAAGTAGTAGTGGGAGCAGAAGAAGTAGTAGTACAAGTAGTAGAATTTGTAGTAGAAGTAGAATAAGTAGTAGTGGGAGTTGAAGAAGTAGTAGCAGTAGTAGAATTAGTATTATAATTACTAGTATGAGAAGAAATAGTAGTAGAAGTAGTAGTATTAGTAGTAGTAAGTAGACAAAAGTGTTTTTAAAGTTGAATGAAGTTTCTAGATGTGAGTACATGAAAGTACCTGAAGGTGAAAGTAGAAGGAGTTGAAACATGAGTTGAAGATTCAAGTGAATGTAGAAAAAAACCTTCAACATTCACACCATAAAGACCAGCACTGAGATAGCACATACCTCTGCCAAGGAGGTCATTCCATGATTTATTTACAACATAAAACGTAAACCATCCGTGTCTCTCTCTCTTCTTAAGGTCGGAAATCTGTTCGGCACTCGTCGCTTCACCGTCATCACGCTCTACAACGGAGCCTTCGACACGTCGGCCGCTCTCTTCTTCGTGCTGAAGGTGAGGGTCGAGGTCAAGGTCAAGGGTCATCATGATTGATGGTGTCGTGTCTCAGATCATCCACGAGGCTGGAGTTTCCTTCCACGCCTTCTTCCTGTTCGTGGCGGCCTGTAGCGTCGTCCACCTGCTGAGGACCTTCTTCCTGCTGCCCAGAGACTTCATTCCTCACCCGCTGCCTCAGAACTACACTTACGGGTACGAGCGTGTACTTCATGTGTCACGAAAGTATGTATTGTATGTATTATTAGTACTATGGAAGTACTCAAATGCTATGAGTATTATCGATGGTTGAATTGAACTTGTCAAATATTAAAATTTGACAGATTCAATAATTGAATCCAATACATTTTTAATTTAAAGTTGTTTTTTTTTCGTAATAATTTAAATTAAAATTTCGAATATTTTCTAATTTAATTAATATTTTTCTACACATAGACTTTTTTAATATTATTTCCAATAATACGAAAGTAAATTTGCTAAATTATATATTTTTTAATTAATAGCCTTTTAAATTCAAATACATTTAGTTTTGAAAGATTTTTTCTTTTACTTTTAAATTAAACTTTCGAATATTGAATTAATATTTATTTTACACATAGAGTTTGACTTATTAATTTAAGGAGCCGCGGAAGTAAAAATGTGAACAAAATTAAAACTTTGAAATTCAGTAATTCAGTAAAATGACAATTCAACCTTTCAAAGTATAAATTATTGTGTGAATGCTGAAGGCATTGTACTTCTACTACTACTTCTTCTACTTGTATTACCAATTCTACTACTTCTTCTACTTCTACTACTTCTTCTACTTCTACTAATTCTTCTACTTTTACTACTTCTTCTACTTTTACTACTAATTCTACTTCTTCTACTTTTACGACTAATTCTACTACTTCTTCTACTTTTACTTCTTCTACTTCTACTGATTCTTCTACTTTTACTCCCTCTACTACTACTACTTCTACGTTTACTACTTCTACTACTACTTCTTTTACTAATTATACTACTACTACTACTTCTTCTAATTCTACTACTTCTACTTCTACTACTAATAATAATTCTACTACTTTTTTTTCTTATACTTCTACTACGTCTACTACTATTTCTATAGTATCTACGATACTTCTAATTCTACTACAAATTCTACTACTTTTTTCGTTCTTTGTATTGTTCTCCCTTCTTTTTCTTCTTCTTCACAACCTTTTTATTTACGCGATCATTTGAACTGTTTCCACACATTTTTAGTTTAAATACTAATTCAATATTCTGATGACATGAAATACTTCCATAAATCTCTTCAGATCACCTTGTTCGAAGCCAAAGAGTCCGGATCTGACGGACATTATTGGAGCTCCACAAAAGAAGATGAGCGTCGAACCTGCCGCTCCAGGTGTGTGGGACCATCAGTGTGTCGTCTGCATACAAACAAACACCTGAACCTCCATCTTTCCTCCTGCAGAGATTCCCACCAGAAGCTTCAAAGACTGCGTTCTCTCCAAGATGTTCATGTTCCACATCGTCTGGTTGTCGGTGATGCAGCTCAGACATTACCTGTTCATCGGGACCCTCAACCCCATGCTGCTCCACCTGAGCGACGGCGAACCCTCCCTAGGTGATCCTCGTCTGCCCTGTAAAATAACGACCCACCCGACCCTGATGTCGCTCACTTTAGAGTCACTTAAACTGTTGCACTGATGCTGATATCAAGAGGAAGAACTGTGAAAACTTAACTAGTCGTTGTTGAATTATTCGTCATGGTTTGTGTTCGTTCTCGTTCCCAGTGAGCAACTACATCAACGCTTTCTCCATCACCCAGATGTGCGGCGTGCTCTGTGCGCCCTTGAACGGAATCATCATGGACCGACACAAGGGCAAACCTCGAGCTCAAGGTCAGATATAAGTTCTATTATTATATATAATAAATAACTAAAATGAACCCTTTATTTCAATCGTACGGCAGAGAAAAGTGGAATTAATTCTCTGAATCACCGGTAGATGGTGCTGTAGCTGCATTTTTATTTTCTCTATCGTTCGTTGAGGCGCTGCTGCACAATATTAATTATGGACTTTAAAATACCAATAAATAGTTTAATTTAATTAAAAATACACATTTAATAACATAAGAAAATAAAAGATTACAAATATGCAGAAAATAAATATATACATATAAGATGTGAAAATGTTTATTCTATTGGTGGGTGATGGGGTTTGGGGGGAGCTTTACTTTATAAAGTTGCTCTGAAATCTGGGCGAACGAGAGGTTACGAGAGCGGAGTCCATTATGACGTAATAATGGCTTCACTCCTCCTACAGCCAGCTGTAATCACGCCCCGCTTTGTTTATACAAAGAGTACCTCATCATGAACATGTTTTGAATTTATTACTATATAAAGTTCGCTCTGAAATCTGGGCGAACGAGAGGTTACGAGAGTCCATTATGACGTGATAATGGCTTCACTCCTCCCCCAGCCAGCTGTAATCACGCCCCGCTTTGTTTATACAACGAGTCCCTCATCATGAACATGTTTTCCAAGTCCCTTGGAGGTGGAGACTTTAGCGATTGGTGACACACGTTGACAAACCTCCATGCATGGCCAATCACAGCAGAGTGGGCGTGGTTATGGTCAACAAGATTTAATCTCCAGAAAAGTGTTTTCAGTGGGCGGAGCTAAAGATCATTTTCTAATGTCAATAATTCAATGAAAAGAGAGTTTTGTACAAACACACACTGATGATACAATAGAGCCACAACATCACAACAACAACACACACTTAAATCAACACATTAGTTGAACTTCAAAGTTCCTCACACGTGTTTTCAGTGTTTGGTCGATGTTCTCAACAAGTGCCCCAGAGGATATCAGCAGTATTTTTTAAGTTCCAGGTAAATAACATCGACAAAGTATTTCAACTACAATCGTTACAAGTTTTTTTAATTACTGTAAATTGTTGCTATAGTTATGTCTGAATGAAACTAAAGGTAGAAATTGAAATTGCGCAATTCTCCGAGTGCACTGGTTTATAGTACACATCAAAACGTTGACAGTGTAGTACTGTCTCAAATCAAACTCTGCTGCTACACACTAACAGGAAATGACTTGTCAGCTTCTTCTTCTACTACTTTTTAACGCCGATCGCAACCAGTCTTTGAAAGTCTATCACCAACACCTGACAACACTTTTCACCAATAGAAACAAGTTATTAAGTTGTGTTTCATTGTGTTATTACTGTTGTCGTGTCGTTTTGTGGTAAAATTATTGTTTTCTCGAGACATTTACGTCAGTATCTGCTCCAAAGACACGTCGTCAGTGACGTAGCTTCAGTTTAGCGTCATCTACGTCGCTAAGATGGCGGCCATTTTTTGGCTGTTTGAGTGCACCAATGGAGTGTTCATTGCGCACTACATTTCCGCACACTGCTCATCGGCACTCAAATTATTAAGTGTAAAAACAGACGATTTGGGACGCAGCACTGGATTTTGTGTTTGTGTTACTCAAGTGACTATGCTAACGCTAGCTAGCACGTTGGCGGCAGTAGGTTCCAGGACGTTTGACGTGTTGAACGGTTTGTGGTGTCGCAGGGATGAGCGAGCGCGAGGCCGACCTCAACTCGTCGTGGCTCTCTCTGCTGCTGACGGCGCTGCAGTGCTTGCTGTTCTCCATTTGCGCCTCCATCCCGTTCCTGCCGCTCCAGTACTTCACCTTCGTCCTGCAGGTGCTCAACCGCTCCTTCCTGTACGGCGGCAACGCCGCCTTCATCAACGTGGCGTGAGTGACCTTGGGGGAAATCACGGCTTCATCAACTTTTTTTTTTTACGTTGATCTTCGTCTCTTTTTTTTCTCCAGGTTCCCCTCGTGTCATTTCGGGAAGTTGTACGGTCTGGTGATGAGCGTGTCGGCCGTGATTTCTCTGCTGCAGTACCCCTGTTTCACCATCGTGAAGGACGTCCTGGACGGAGACCCTTTATATGTGAGTCACAGACTCATGGAGGTTTAATGGAAGTAGATCAGTATCATCAGAATATTGAATCTGAATTTAACGATTCAAATATTGATTGATTGACTTAATATATTTACTTATTTTTATATTGAAAGGTTTAATCAGTTTTTGTAAAATAATTGAATCCAATAATTATTATTATTATTTTTATAATTTAATTTTAAAAGTTTTTACACATAGATTTTGATATTTTAATTCCAATAAATACAAAAATAATTTTCTAAATTCAATCATTTTTAACGTTTAGGCTTAAAAATTCAATATAAAAATAGCCTCATCTTTCCAGACTAATCCAATCGAACACTGAGCAACTCAATCTTACTTTTAGCCAATAGTGCCTCAGCTGATGGTCATGTAAGTAAGTAAGTAAGTCATTTTAATTTATATAGCGCTTTTCCAGACCAGGGTCACAAAGCGCTTAAACAATCAAAACAATAATCAATAAAGTACATACTTTAAAGATCAAGATAAAACTGATAACACAACAGGAGTTCCAGAAAATCAAGGAAAAGCCTGAACAAATAAAAACGTCTTAAGATGTTTCTTGTGATGCAGCTCTAATTTTCTAATGTTATGACATGATAAAATTGACACGTCAGTTTTGGACTCTGTCGTCACGTGATTATCTTCGCTTCCAATGATTGGCTGAAATTTCGATGAATTCGCTCGGTACCCGTTTCCTTTAGTCTGGCATCACTATTTTACAAACATTTTTATATTGAATTTAAAAGACTATGAATGTTAAAATGTTACATTTAATGCGGTTTTTTTTTTAAATGATTGGAATAGGTACATGAAACTCTATGTGGGGGGGAAATCACGTTGAGAATTTTTTTAAATACAGCAACTTTTCAAGAAAATATGTCAATATTCTGATGAAACTGACATTTAAAAGATGCATGCATATGATCACAAAAAGACAAATTGATCATATTTAGAGATCAGTGTATTTGAATCTTCAATATCCTGGAGTATTTAGTTATTTAAATTCTATAATAACACTTTCTTTGTCTCCGTGCAGGTGAACGTTGGTCTGACTCTGTTCAGCCTCCTGGCTTTCATTCATCCTCTCTTCGTTTTCCTGCACTGTCGAGACTTCAGACGACGTCCAGACCCCAGACTCACACAAAGTGGCGAGAAAAGAAGTTAAAGAATCAGAAACACGTTTTTGGAAGGGATTTTTTGTTTATATATTGACCGCCACCTGCTGGAGGTTCAGTGTAACAGCAGTGTAATCGGTGGCTCACTTATGTTTACATACAAAGCGTAAAGTGTCTTGAGATAACTTCGTTATGATGACACACTTTCAATGGAATTGAATTAAATACCAGAGAAGTTTGAACGAACGAGCAGTCATTTCCTGATTTAAAAAGGATTAAAGGATCATTTATTTTGTTCACATGAAAAGTATTATAGCGATGTTTCAATGAAATAAATATATTTGTATCACTAATAAATGGATGTCATTTTGATTTGATGATGTAAGTTTATAAAACTCTGGTTGTGAAAGAACATTGGTTACTAAATAAAATATATTTATAGGAATATAAAAGGATTCTGTATATCCTGTAGTATTTGGTTTTTAATTCCATGATAAACCAAATATACTGTATATGTTGATATATACATTTATAATTGACAATATCTACAAAATTAGATGTTACAAACATGTTATCAACCAAAATATGTCCAAACTTCAGCTTTAAAAGCTGCTGGAGTCGACTGTATCCTCTCGTCCTCAGTCGAAGTCGAAGAATCTTGCCGGATTCTGCTGCTATCTAGTGGTCAGGAGTTTAATGGATATGAACAAATGCTGTTAATATTTGCTTGATAATTGTAAAACATTTTTTGTTCTCATGAAAAGTATTATAGCGATGGTTCAAATACTTTGATAAAAAGCCTACACGGAAGGACGTCATCTGAGCAAGAGGAGGGTTTCATCTTGTTCACTAGTGCCGAAATATCACCCAAAGATACAGCAGTGAAGGAGGACCAAGAGGAGGAGAGGGGCTCAGAGACAGTAGGGGTTCCCAACAAAGGGGGAGAGATTTTCTCTTTGATCAATTTAATTTTGTCAATGAAAAATCTCAACAATGCATTGCTGTCAGCTTCACAGAAGACAGGCGTGATTTGAGGAGCAGGAGACACGAGAATTAATCGTGTCAAACAAAACTTTGGGTTTTTTCCTATTTGCTGCTACCAGTTTTCTGATGTAATCAGATCTAGCAGTTTCTACCATCTCATTGTAGGAAGTCATCAGATCCCTGAGGTGAAGTCTATGCACATCAAGTTTAGTGGACTTCCAGAGACGCTCAGTCTTTCGACAAGGTCTCTTCAGACTCAGGAGATCTTCATTTGTCCAAGGGCACCGTTTTTTATGAATTTTCAAGTTCGATTTAACAGGTGCCACTTGATCCAGTATTTCAACACAATGATCAGTGAAACAGTGAATCAAACTGTCCACGTCTGGGCAGTCATCAAAGGAAAGGCGGTCAAACATAGCAGAAAAACTGTCTGCAGTATCGGCTGAGATGACACGCCTCTGAGACCTAACTTTCAAAGGCTTAGGTTCAGGGATGAAGTCCAGGTTAAACAATACAAGAGAATGATCACTCAGATGGACATCATGTACAGATACATTAGAAATGTCCAGGCCAAGAGTAAAAACTAAGTCTAAAATGTGGCCTTTTTGATGAGTGGGTTCAGAAACATGTTGCTCAAAATTAAAGGCTTCTGTTAAAGTTAAAAGTTCTTTAGCAGAACAAGATGTGACGTCATCAACATGAAGATTAAAGTCTCCAAGAATAAGGACAGATCCCATTTGAAAAATGGAAGATAAGAAGTCACTAAAGTCTTTCAAGAACACCGCCGCAGGACCAGGCGGGCGGTAGATTGACACACAATAGAAAGGTCTTGTAGAACCAACCAAGATCATCTGAGATTCAAAAGAAGTGAATTCCTGTGTCTGAATCACTTTGCAAGAACAACTCTCCCTAAAAACAGTAGCAAGACCTCCTCCACGACCAGAGAGGCGAGGCTTCCCCAGGACAGCGCTCCCTACTGGACAGAGTTTGTTCAGATGAATAAACTGTTCCTCTCTCTGCCAAGTCTCAGAAAGACATAATAAATCCAAATTAACTCTTGTGAAAAGATCATTAAGAATAAAGGATTTATTAGTAATGGAGCGAACATTAAGAAGTCCCACATTCAGCACCGATGACGTCACTGACGACGCCGCGTCACTGACAGGCGCGCAGAGCGGGATCTTTTGAAGCGAACAGCGGTCACGTGGGTACCAGCTGTCACTGAAGTTCAACTCGGTTGTAAAAGTCGAATTAAAGAGAGGAAATGAAAAAATCTTACCACCTTTCGTTGAGGTCTGGGCAGACGGCAGCGCTGATGTGTCGTCATACTCTGCCGCGAGAGGAATGTCGATCAAACATCGATGACGTCCGATGACATCAGAGTTGTTCCGAGCGATCGCGACTGCGTGTCTCATCCTGACCTGAACTCCAGACCGACTCGATCGCTTGTGGAAATCGCCCGGTACTCGAGAGATCAAACGATATTCCACAGAGTCCGAGTCGATGAGAAGCGGAGCCGGAAACATATTCACCGGACGTTGGTAACGGTCGCGGTTATAATCCTCCATCGACTCTCTGATGTTGAAAAGAGCATCACGATCATAGATCCGAGATGCTTGAGACATATCTTTAGTGATATGAGCATAATATCCGGACAAATAGTCCGGATATTATATTATATATATAATATTGAAATATTATATATTCAATATTCGGAATATATTGATATATACATTTGAAATTGACAATATCTACAAAATTAGATGTTACAAACATGTTATAAATCAAAATATGTCCAAACTTCAGCTTTAAAAGCTGCTGGAGTCGACTGTATCCTCTCGTCCTCGGTCGAAGTCGAAGAATCTTGCCGGATTCTGCTGCCAACTAGTGGTCAGGAGTTTAATGGATATGAACAAATGCTGTTAATATTTGCCTGATAATTGTGAAAAGTATTATAGCGATGGTTCAATGAAATAAATGTGTTTGTATCACTAATAAAATGATGTGGTTTTGATTTGATGATAAGTAAGTTTATAAAACTCTGGTTGTGAAGGAACATCGGTTAATAAATCAAATATATTTATAGGAATATAAAAGGATTCTGTGTCATGTTATTTAAGTATTCAATATCCTGTAGTATTTGGTTTTTAATTCCATGATAAACCAAATATATATGTTGATATATACATTTGAAATTGACAATATCTACAAAATTAGATGTTATTAAAATGTTATAAACCAAAATATGTCCAAACTTCAGCTTTAAAAGCTGCTGGAGTCGACTGTATCCTCTCGTCCTCGGTCGAAGTCGAAGAATCTTGCCGGATTCTGCTGCCATCTAGTGGTCAGGAGTTTAATGGATATGAACAAATGCTGTTAATATTTGCTTGATAATTGTGAAAAGTATTATAGCGATGGTTCAATGAAATAAATGTGTTTATATCACTTATAAAAGGATGTCGTTTCGATTTGTTGATGTAAGTTTATATAACTCTGGTTGTGAAAGAACATCGGTTACTAAATCAAATATATTTATAGGAATATAAAAGGATTCTGTGTCATGTTATTTGAGTATTCAATATCCTGTAGTATTTGGTTTTTAATTCCATGATAAACCAAATATATATGTTGATATATACATTTGAAATTGACAATATCTACAAAATTAGATGTTATTAAAATTTTATAAACCAAAATATGTCCAAACTTCAGCTTTAAAAGCTGCTGGAGTCGACTGTATCCTCTCATCCTCGGTCGAAGTCGAAGAATCTTGCCGGATTCTGCTGCCATCTAGTGGTCAGGAGTTTAATGGATATGAACAAATGCTGTTTATATTTGCTTGATAATTGTGAAAAGTATTATAGCGATGGTTCAATGAAATAAATGTGTTTATATCACTTATAAAAGGATGTCGTTTCGATTTGTTGATGTAAGTTTATAAAACTCTGGTTGTGAAAGAACATTGGTTACTAAATCAAATATATTAATAGGATTATAAAAGCATAGTGACGCGCGCTCGTCCATTATTTTCCTGCTGACATTCATGTTCATATTCAGTCGAACATGTGTCTCTTCATTCACGTCGGTGCGTCATTGACGAACAGCCTGTGTGTCCCTCGGTCGCAGACGTTTGCACAAAGCGTGGACGGAAATAGCTTTAAAGGTGGGAGGAGCGAACGTTATGGATCTGTTCATGACATGATTCATTCACAAAAACTAGAGACACATTTTTAAACCTCAGTCTGTCGTCTTGGTTAAAAAAAAATACAACCTTCGTGGAAATATTGAGGGAGGATTATGTAAAATGTTGCTCACTCACAAATACACAACGATACTTTTAGGTAATTGCAATAAAAACCTTCAATGTTGAAACTTTATAACCAGAGTTTAAGAATAAAAATAAAAGTCCAACATTTAGAAGAGGTTCAGAGAAGAAAGTAAAGTAAAAAAAAAAAACCATTATAATCAATCTTGACAAACACAAAGTCTACATTAAAAATGTGTTTATTGTTTATTGTTTATTTGAGCTTCTATGGACGTATTTCAGTTCCGTTAGAATATTACGTCAACATTTTAACGTTGATTTTAAAAGGCTATGAATTCAAAAACATTTAATTTAAAAAATGTATTTGTGAATTTCTTCAATTAGAGAATCAAACTCTATGTAGAATAAATATTGTGGAAATAATTCGATTTAAAAAAGGAGAAATTATTTAACAACAAAAAAACCAACTAATATTACGATCGATAAATTATTGAATCAATTAATTAAAAAGATAAATACAAATTTTCAATATCTGTAATGTTAAATTCAATCATTTGATATGATGATTTTTCCTCAATAAGCTTCTCCGTGTGTGACGGCCATTTTGAATTCAACAACTCAAAGTAAAACTTTAGCATATAAAGGTAAATAACTGTATTTATTTATGTTTTTTTTCCCCAAAAAATGTCAAAATCTATCCAAATGAATTTTACTTATTACTCAAATTGAATAATCAGTATTTTTGACCATTTCGTAGTTTTATATACGGCAAAGTAACAATTGTTTAAATGATTTCTTTAAGTCACATCTCAAATACAGCAAACCATTTGCTGGAGCCGAGGTCTCAAGCCTGCATTCGCCACACAATGAGTCACCTTCAAGAGTAGATAGTGTTAACCTAAACCTAACCACATGAAGATGTGAACATAAATAGACACTCTCTAAGCTAGTGTCTACACAAAAGTTGTGTTTACCATTTTGTTGTCGCCTTGTATATTAGGGCTGTACAGAACTACTCTTACGATTTGATTCAACGTATTCAGCTCTGGATAAGATACAATATATGGTGATACACTTGCATCATTTTCGTAACGACGTTATAGGAAACTACATTTTAGCGACATGTTGTGATCGTTTCGAAGTGAAAGCCAAAATATGTCCAAACTTCAGCTTTAAAAGCTCTCGTCATCAGTCAAAGTCCAAGAATCTTGCTGGATTCTGCTGCCATCTAGTGGTCAGGAGTTCAATTGATATGAACAAAAGCTGTTCATATTTGCTTGATAATTGTAAAAATATATAACTATATATATACTACATTAGGCAGTAATAAAGTATATATATATATATATACTTGGATATGATCACAAAAAGATAAATTAATCAAGTTAGCCAGAGATCAGTGTATTTAAGTATTCAATATCCTGTAGTATTTGGTTTTAAATTCCATGATAAACCAAATATAAATATTGATATATACATTTGAAATTGACAATATCTACAAAATTATATGTTACAAACATGTTATAAACCAAAATATGTCCAAACTTCAGCTTTAAAAGCTGCTGGAGTCGACTGTATCCTCTCGTCCTCAGTCAAAGTCAGAGTATTTTGCTGGATTCTGCTGCCATCTAGTGGTCAGGAGTTTAATGGATATGAACAAATGCTGTTAATATTTGCTTGATAATTGTAAAACTATATGTGTATATATATATATATATATATATATATATATACATATATACTGTATATATGTATATATATAGTTGATGTATTCATATATATTTGTATATATTATTTGTTTAACAAACACATAATTGAATATAAATGAACTAAAAGAAGGTCTATAATGTAAAAAATAACTTTATTTATTATTCCTAAAAACATTTTTTAGAAATAAAAACTTTAAAATCAATACATTGCTGATAAATATCGATATAGGTTGGTGAAAAGAAATATCGATATTTTCTCACAGGACTGGAAACAACGTCAGGACTCGGCCCCGGAGGAAAAGATTGACCACAGGCTTGACGAGCAGGTCTTCATGAAGAGATCAACGGGTCTCGAGGAACACATCAGTCGTTCATCAAGCACCAGAATCATCATCGCTCTCTTGGATTGAAGACATTTTAGAGATCTTGCAGAGAAAGCAAGTCATTCGCCCAATGTCTCCATCTTCGTCACCAGTCCAGATGTTTCCACTCTCAATGTCCCAACACAACTTCCAGATAAAGAAGTCTTGGCTCGCTCTGGGGTGTTGCGTGGCTGTTCTTTCTGAACAAAAACATCTCATCGTGACCCAGTTCTTCTGGCGTAAACATCTGCTCACGTGGTCAGAACTTGGAGAACCTCGAGTCAACAGTTTAAGCTCAGCGACATACGACGTATGACCTCACATGAGATGACATAAGATGACATGAGATGAAGAATCCAGAATTAATTTCAAAAAAACGATGCTGGCAGATCGAACGACATGCCATGTTTACGCCCAGATCGAATGTAACTCAGCATGTGACTCACGGTGACACATCAGGCTGGTGAGAAGGTTATGTAGCATGTTGGGATTTGAAGGTCATTATTTTGGGTTTTCTTAGCAGCGACACATGGAGCTGCATGTGGAATGATGGTGGAAGTGTGAGGGGTGATGGGGGGGGGGAGAGGGGTTCACACCCCACCCCCTCACAACAAACACACAATTCTGGAGCGTCTCCTCACACCAGGAGTCTTCTGAGTGGACACAGCTTGGACCTGCAGATGACCTCACATGTGACCGGTGTGTCAACTCCCAACAGATGATGTTCATCACGACCAACATGTTCTGGGGCTCGTTGGCGACGAGACCCTCGACCCTGTGGCGGGACTTCAAGTCCACGGTATCATCGCTAGAATCTTGTTTTTTTTTAGATACCGTTCTCTCTCCTCTACACAGTTTTGTGTAAATATATATCAAATATAAACACCAAGAATATTATGAATGAGGATTTTTTTTGTTGTAAAATTTACTTACAATTCTTGATTACACTTAGGGGCCACATTGTACACTGGGACTGTATTAAGGGGCCGTCAAGACAGTTTTTTATTTTATTTTTTAAATTAAAAATAATAAATAAAAGGACATTCTAAGATAAAATTTGGCTGTAATTTAATTGCATATTAGTTCTTGTTTATTTGTTATTTGAAGTATTTCAAAGGGGAAAAAATGCTAATTTATTATATTTTAAATTTAAACATATCAAATTATAAAAAGGTATGTGTGTGTCATTTAAATAAATTGATGATTAAATATTTAATTTAATATACATACAATTTTAAAAAATGACATACGAGCATGAAATAAAAACAAAACGCTTTAACAATCAAAAACATACACAGTTAAAATATATAATATATAATATAATATAACTTATAAGATATATAATACTAATACTAATATATACACTGATGTAAGGAAGAGCCTGACCATGAATAGATCTGAAAGTAAGAACCAGAATTTTAAAATTGATCCTGAAAGAAACAGTGAAGAATTTTAAGGATCAGAGAGAAATGTGAGTTCTTCTACTAGAGCAGCTCAGAATTCTGGCTGCAGAGTTTTGTATGAACTGCAGGTGAGACAGATCCTCCTTTTAAGACATGAAAATAAACTGTTACAATAGTATAAACGACACAAACACATGGATTACAAGTTCCAGATCATTTCGTGACATCATTCGTTTTATTTTGACCTCATAGTGCTCAGATCTTTAATACATGTTAATAATAGTATAGAAAAACATTCTCAGAATAATAGTGTGCCTCACATTAAATTGAAAAAAAACCCCATTTAATTGGGTCAGATTTACCACGAGGCGGATCAAATGAAAATGCATTTCTGTTTTAATGGTTTATTAATAAAAACCAGTTGAAATGTGGTTTATATGGTGATTCCTTGGTGACGTCATCCCACCATCCTTCATCCTTCTTCTTTCTTCTTTCACGGCCACAGAATTATCTTTTAAACAACCATGCAACCGTTTCCCTCCGACCTTGTAAACGCAACGGAACCGCGAAGGCGGAGTCCCACACGGCTCCTTACTGGGTCCTTCCACCGGCGTCTCCTCCTCCCGCGGTGACGTAGCGCAGGAACCTCGACGTGCCCCCGCGGTGGGCGTCCAGAGATGCTCTGGTATAAACATCTCCGGGCGGTTCCTCATCTCGTCACTCCGTCCTCGGTCCTCAGAGCTGAGCAGAGATAGTCCTTCGCTAACTCGCTTCTTCTACTTCTGGATCGAGATGGAGACCAAGAGGAGATCCAGCGCTCATGACTTCAAGTGTGAGTTTTCCTACTTTTTGAAAATGTATTTTATTGTTTTTTTTATTCTAGTTAAGCAAACGTTTAGTGCGCCTTTACGCACAATTACGCGGCACTTGTTTAACGTTAAAACGTGTTTAAATGAGCTTTTATTTCCCTGTTTTTCATCTTTGTTTCTGCCTCTGAAGCATGTCGTTAAAATATTGACATTACGGATGAAATAGTGAAATTTCTGCAGGTTTGGCAAAATGCAAACTTTGGAAAACTGCTCGATGTCTTAATGTATTATTCGACGATGTGAGAAAAACGAGATTTAAGCGTTAAATAAAAGTTATGATTGTGTTAGAAAAGATACGTTGTTAAATATTTTAAACTCATTTTTTAAACTATTATTTGTGTTCATTCCTTTACTTTTATTCTATTGTTGATATTTATTTTTGCACAAGTTAATTTGTGTTCACCAAGAGTATTAGTAGATATTATTATAATATCGGCTTAGGAAAGCTAAAAAAAAAAGTAATTGAAAACAATACAAATAAAATAAATACTGGATGTTACTTGTTTGTACTTGAGTAGGAAAATCACAGGGTAATTGAAAATCAAATTAAAAGAAATATATATTAAAAAATATATTTATTTGATGTGTTTTGGCTACTAAGTGTTAACTTTTTTCTTTTTTTTTCCAATATTGATTTATACCAATATTCTAATTGTTGATTCCAAATTAGATTTTTCAACAAATAACTTGAATTAAATTCCAATATAAAAAGTTTTCAGCCAATTTTTTCAATTACAATTTAAGCTGGCAGTGTTCTGAGCCCATACACCACCAATTATTTTCTATAATAACTATTGGTTTATTCATTTATATAATTTAATATTATTTAGAAAAATTATAATAATAATTTATTGTTTAAAAGTGTTGTTTTTACAACAAGTTTTTACTTAATTAATACAGATTTGCTTCCTGATTCCCCCTAAAAATCTCCAGCAGTTAAACCGTCTTGTCGACAGGTCAAGAGGTGAGCGCTCGGAAAATCTTGCGCACAGAAGATGAATGGGAACTTCATTAGTATTTCATGCCAGTGCTTTGACCGCGGGGGTCCGTTCTGCCGCGAGGATCATCCGAGCTGTGCCAAGAAGCAGCAGAATTATTGATGAGAATTGAAACCGACCCAGGTTCTTTTACAGCTTTTTTTTTTTTTTTTTTTTACTCACGATTCTCCTCAACGGAAACCCAATTTGGGTCAGAATAGCAAAGGAACTCAGGAAGCAGGTTAATGTGATGCAGGGCCACAAGCGAGGGTCACTTTTCTGGGGGAGTTTTTAGGTGAAGTTTGAAGGAGTTTTTCTTTCTATTGTGTGGTTATGTAAGTTGGTCACCGGAGTACCAGAGTAAAACTATCCTTTCGATATGAATGAATAGTTTCTGTAACACAACCTGGTAACATTTTGTGCTTGACAAGTTCTGGAAGCTTCTTGCATGTCGCGGTGGTGCCAAAAATAATCACTGGCGTGGTCAACGGAAAAAACTTGAGGATACAAGTTTACCAATAAATACCTAAATGTATCTAAGAGAATACAGTTATTTGTATATACGTTTTATTTATTCCAGATATAAGCTGCGTTAACTCTTTACAAAGACTGTAAAATGAATTGATTTCATGATATAAAATGACTTGAATCAGTAAAACGTAAACTAGTAAATAAATAAATAAATATAATGTATGTTACACCAACATTGATCTTCTTAGGCTCACTGCAAGGATACGAGCAAGTAGAGCACAGACCACCTGTAGAATTAGGGTTTTAATTGAAGTGCGCTAAGATCTGCATTTAGTGTATAAATATATCACTTTATGTCTTAAGTATGTTCATGCTAAATAGACTAAATTAAAGTGGATTAAAATAAATCATATTTATTGTGATTAATCAAGATTAATTTTAACTACTTTTTAAATTCAAATTGTGATAAATTATTATTTTCATAGTAGCGCTTATATATCATAGTATATCGTATATTGTTTATTTTTATGAAATGTTTTATTGAACAACTTTTAAAAAATTAAAACAATAATATTATTAATAATAATTTAATAAAAACATTTAAATCTTTTCTAAATAATGTTGTTTGTTTTTAATTACACAAAGAGCTTGATATTCTTATTCCAATAATTGAAAAATAGAAATTCCTAGATCAGATTTTCAACGTGCAGCTTTTTAAATTCAATATAAAAATGCTGGTGTGATACTGCCATGATTCCAGACTAATCCAATCGAGCACGGAGCCACTCATTGTAACTCTTATAGTCACACTGAGCTATAAAAACTACTAATTGTTGCTGAAATCTTTTTTCTTTGGAATGTGTGACTTGTATTACGAATTATTGAATAAACCTGGCGGTACTTCTACATCGTCATGTGATCGTCTGTGCATCACATGATTGGCTGAAAGTTCCATCGACTAGCTCGGTGATCTCTTGATATTGTCTGGTGTCACTTTTTTACTAACGTTTTTATGTTGAATTTAAAAGGCTTTGAATAAAAAAGCTTTGAATTTGTGTTTTTGTTTCACTGACACTGAGGCAGGTTCACGTCTAAACTGGATGATTCATGTGTTAAAACAGTTGCTCTTCCTTCTCAGGTGGATTCTCTCTGTGGTTGATCCTGTGGCTGGTGGTGGTGAAGCCATCCGGGGTGTCTGCCTGTCCCCGGCTGTGTGTGTGTTACCCCACGCCCATGACCGTCAGCTGCCAGTCCCAGAACCTGACCACGGTGCCGGCCGGGGTTCCCTACGACTCCCAGCGCGTCTTCCTCCAGAACAACCGCATCACGGAGCTTCGCGCCGACTCCTTCGGCTTCGAGACGCAGGTGAGACTAGTGGCGATACAGGGTCAACGATACGATATATTGTGATACTGTAGTAACAAGGATATATGTGTAGTATTGGCGAGTACTTTACTCTGGTGTTGTAAAATGTACAGACCACATGACTCTTGATGAAGTCCTAACTGATTTCATTTGTTTTCAAACCAAAATATCTCCAAACATCAGCTTTAAAAGCTGCTGGCGTCACTGTATCCTCTCGTCCTCAGTCGTAACTGCTTTTATTTGTTTTCGAACCAAAATATTTCCAAACATCAGCTTTAAAAGCTGCTGAAGTCCGCTGTATCCTCTCGTCCTCAGTTGTAACTTCTTTCATTTGTTTTCAAAACAAAATATGTCCAAAGATCCGCTTTAAAAGCTCCTGGAGTCACTGTATCCTCTCGTCCTCAGTTGTAACTTCTTTCATTTGTTTTCAAAACAAAATATGTCCAAAGATCCGCTTTAAAAGCTCCTGGAGTCACTGTATCCTCTCGTCCTCAGTTGTAACTTCTTTCATTTGTTTTCAAAACAAAATATGTCCAAAGATCCGCTTTAAAAGCTCCTGGAGTCACTGTATCCTCTCGTCCTTAGTCATCGCCGGGATTAGATCGTTCTTTTAGCTGTGGCGGCGTAATGGCTGCTGCCATCTAGTGGCCGGAAGTTTAATTGCAACAAAAAAATGAACATTTATTTATTTTAATCAAATTATTGTATTTCATACGCACTTTTTTGAAATATAAACCACAAACTAACTATGATTAATATAATAATAAAAGGTTTTAACACAAAGCTAGTGAATATATAGATATTTAAGATGTATTAATATTTTAATGTTGATCTTGTTATATTGAGTCAGAGCTGCAGGTGAGAGTTTCATCTTTTGGCTCAGCTTGTTCATTCCATATAAATACAGTCAAAGTTTGCGTTTACACAGTGTGCGAGTGGTCGCGTGACTTGTGATGCTCTACTGTGTACCCTGCCTCCCACCCTGAGTAGCTGGGATTGCATCAAACGAGTTCTTACCGTAGTGATTCACACATGGATGTCAGTGAAGGCATCACCGGTCACTCTAGTCGAGTGTCAGAGGAGGTTTCGTGTGATTGAGTCCAGAAGTTTAGTTGCAAAAAGATGTATTTTTAATGTATAAAGTACCTTTAAATACCATGTTATATCATGAGAAGAAACATGTACTTCTGTGTATCCATGTTTACTCGCACCTCGAGGTGAGACGTCGTCGTCGCTCACACTCTCTACGCCCTACAGGTTCTGTGGTTGTACGGCAACAACATCACCTGGATCGAAGCCGGAGCCTTCAGTAACCTGCGGGTCCTGGAGGAGCTGGATCTGGGCGACAACCCCTCGCTGAGGCACCTGGAAGGAGGCGCCTTCAGGGGCCTGGAGAAGCTGCAGAGTCTGCACATGCACCGCTGCAAGCTTGCCACGCTGCCCCACGACCTCTTCCACAAGCTCTACAGTCTGCAGTTCCTCTACCTGCAGGTAAACCCGACACACACACACACACACACACACACACACACACACACACACACACACACACACACACACACACACACACACACACACACACACAAACACAGACCCGAGTACAAGAGGTTTCTTTGCAGCAGCAGTTTCTGTTTAATTTGCTGACGTGTGGGCGTCGTGCTCACCCACGTGACAACATCTACGAACACAGCACCAGCATAAGATCAGATAAGAAAACTCTAGTCTTATACTTCAATAACATGAAGCAGGAAATACAAATGTGATACTTTGACAACACTTTTTATATACAAAGATTTGTTACTAACTGTAACTAATAAGTAAAACATATTTTCATCTTTCTTATTTAATGAATTTCTTTTTTAATTTATTTATTAGGAACATGAACCTGAATTCTATTGAGAATTACTTTTCAGAATTGTATGTATTTGTAACCAAAATATGTATATTTCAACATTACAAAATAAATACCTTTGGAAAGACACAAAAGACAAACTCTGTAAAGAAGACAAATAATGAACTAGTTGACCTGTGGAGTCAATACTTTCACCCCAACAATCATTTTATCTCTGGGTCAAGGTGACCCGAAGGCCTGAAAACAAATGTGTTTGTGGCATCCCTTGTGTTGTCGCTGGGTCAAGATGAACGACCTCCAACACTGCATATGTATTAATGGAAGCCAGGGTGGTAGTTTACCTTGACCCAGAGACAACACAGGGGATACCACAAACACATTTGTTTTCGGGCAATCGGGTCACCTTGACCCAGAAGCAACACAAGGGATACCTCAAAAAGAATCATAAACACAATAAGAATGAATAGGAAAAACAATAATAATATAATTTACGAAGCCTTAACTTCTTTCATTTGTTTTCAAACCAAAATATGTCCAAACATCCTCTTTAAAAAAAGTCACTGTATCCTCTCGTCCTCAGTCATCGCGGTGATCTCACGGCATTTCAATATTCCTTTAGCCGCGAGGACATAATTACTGCAACACAATAAATGAACATATTTTATTTGAATCAAATTATTGTCCACGAAAAGTTTATATTTCATAGTTTATATGTTGTTAATCAAAAAAGTGTTTAATGTCAAGTATATTTGTTTGTGTTTGGGTCGTTATTGTATCCTAAAAAAATGTTTTTGGGGGGTTTGAAGCATCCTTTTCTGAAATTGAAAACTTTAAAAAATGTTTATTGAAGCAACTTTTATTTGAGTGAATAATAAATAACCTCCTTCATAGTATTTATTACAGATGTTTTCCTTTTTAAAATTGGTGTTAACTGTGGAACAGGAACATCACTAACATTCCTGACTCCATGACTTCCAGGAGAACCAACTCCACTTCCTGCAAGACGACCTGTTCTCGGATCTGGTCAACCTCTCGCACCTGTTCCTGCACGGGAACCGGATCCGGGCCCTGTCCGAGAACGTGTTCCGAGGTCTGGTCAACCTGGACCGTCTGCTCCTGCACGACAACCGCGTCAAGCAGGTGAACCGGCGGGCGTTCCGTGACCTCGGGCGCCTGACCATCCTGTACCTCTTCAACAACTCCCTGGCCGAGCTCCCGGGGCAGGCCATGAGGGACACCCAGAGCATCCAGTTCCTGCGGCTGAACGCCAACCCCTGGTCGTGCGGCTGCGAGGCCCGCTCCCTCTGGGAGTGGTTCCGGGAAGCTCGCATCTCGTCCTCGGAGCTGGTGTGTTCGGCGCCGTCCCAGCGCCGCGGGCAGGACCTGAGGTTCCTCCGGGAGCTGGACTTCGCCCGCTGTCCCGTCCCCGATCCGGGCTCGGTGACCGGAACCACCACCACCACCTTCAGCACCAAAACGCGCTGGTGGTTCTCCAAGAACAAGCCGGCCACCACCTCCAAGTCCTCGTACCAGAAGAACACGGAGATCAAGGAGTCCCCCAAGTACAAGAAGTCCCAGTCCCCGAGTTACGAGCCCTCCGAGGACGAGGCGGCTCTTCCCAAGGTGGACCAGGAGGAATACTGGGCCAACTACGGGAACGAAGACGCCTCCATCCGCTGCTCGGAGAATGAGTGCCCGCCCGGGTACGACAACCTTCCCTACCCGTCGTCCTCCATCCGAACCCGTCCCGTCCTCGTCCACCTCCTCGTCCTCTCTGCGACCACTCTCCTCCTTCAGTTCCTCTTCGGTTGAATCCTTCGAACACCTCCTGCTTTCCAACGACTTGCTCTCTCAGCACAGGGGGTCGGGATCCCCTAGAACCAGCAGGTGTCGCTCAACTCCAGGAGTTGACACCAGGACCAGAAAACACCAGGACCAGAAAACATCAGGACCAGAAAACATCAGGACCAGAAAAACAACGGGAAGAGCCGTCGTGAGCTCCTCGCGAACGAAGGGATTCCAACGACATTTGTTTTCTGACGAAGACGACCGGAGAGAATGAAAAAGACACAACGACGCACAATTCAAACGTCTTGTGTAATCGCACAAGACTTTGGGAAGGAAGCCAGAGAACACACACACACACATCATCCCACACGTGTACATACGACACACACTCCGAATTGTTTTCTACTAGAGATAGAGAATTGATGCATCATTTTGAAGGTACTTCAAAGGTCATCACAGTAGCTGAGTCTCAATGGTAGTTTTTTACAGTTTTTCAAAATATAGGAACAGATAGACTCGCACAGGCGTTAAACTGGTCCAGAAAAGGGCCGAGACGGTGCATGTTTTGGATCCAGCCAGTCAAGCACATATAGTTGAACCAATCAGGCGTCTGAAGACAGTCATCAGTTCGTGCTGTTTGTTTAAGCTGACGCCTGATTCGTTAACTTATTTGTGCTTGACCGGTTGGAACAAAAACCTGTACCGTCTCGGCCCTTTTCTGGACCAGTTTGACGCCTTTGATAATAGAGATTAAATCATTGTTATCTTGTCTTTTAAATCTTAGATTAGATAAAATTGACTTTATTAATCCTCTGTAAATCTACAGGGAAATTGGGTTTTCATTTCACAGCGGATGAAAGTTTCATAAAACAAGAACAAAGAGCAAATAAAAAGAACAAAGTGCAAGGGATGACAAAGTGTAACTACAAATAGTATCAGATCAGATCAAAGAAATCCCTCAATTTACATTATTTTTGTTTAAAAAAAAGTATAGACGCACCAAAATGAAAATTCTTGACCACAACCAGATTGAAGTAACGAAGACCGAAAAATTAAACACTGAAATAACGTGTTCAAATTTCTGCTACCATTTAATTTATGGACATTACTTCATACTTATCTCGCTAAAATCAAGGTATTGTAGTTATTTTAAATGCTGCAAAGAATAATCTAATTACAAAATTATTTTTAAAATATTTATTTTGCACTTACATTGAAAAATACAAAATGTTTAATCGTCAAAACTAAACCACAGTCCTGACTCTAATGGACTGAAATTTTTGTCAAATTGTAAAACAAGTCATTTTCTGCAAAACTCTTCGGTGGTCAATAATTTCGGTGCATCCCAAATTTAAATCCATTGCTGTGACTAATGGAAATATTGACAAATGACAAAGAAAAGTTTCTTTAAAAAGACAGAAAATGTTGATTTATTGGATAAATAATTCTTCATGATTACAATTGAAAGAAAATAAAGCAATAATTATGACTTAAATTAAAGAACATCATCTTTAACTTCATGTTGTAATATTATTGACATAAGTCGTCTGATAATTCAATGATTTTAAAAGGGGAATAGAACCCAAATTCTGCTAAACTTCTATGGAAGTTTTATGGAAAATTGACCGCGTTATTTAAGTTTTTGTAATTCCAATGGTAATGAAAACAAATCTCTTCCTACATTTATATTGGATACATTATTGTATCACATTACGAACAAAACGTTTCATTCATTTTGTGTTTTGTCAAAGCGTGAAGGAAATCAGGATCAAAATATATCATATATATATATTTTCAAGTTATTTCCCATTAAAAACAGGATTTTCTGTTTCTTCTCGAGTTGTTTTCCATTCAAGTCATCGTCTTATGTTGACTTTATATCCATTTATGTTTCTATATTTTCAATACCTGACGATTGTTTTAATAAAGAATGTTAATCTACACTTGAGTTCTTCCTTTGCTGCTCTGAGGATCTGCTCACCAGAAGTCAGACGTATCCTGGCCGTGATAGAAGTGGTCTCGTGTGAGTGGGACGTGCAAACCATTCACATCACATCGTGAACATCACGGGCGACATCCTCGACACCAGGATCCTCACGTATGGATGTGGGGTCCAGAGATGATTCACGGAGCCACGGATGGGGAAAGTGAAAGTTTGTCCCCGAGATTGAGACTCCCCCTCAACAGACCGACCTTCTGGTGCAGGATCAAGATGGATCCCTAGGTTTAGATGGATGGATGGATGGATGGATGGATGGATGGATGGATGGATGGATGGATGGATGGATGGATGGATAAATAGATGGATGGATGGATAAATAGATGGATGGATGGATAGATGGATAGATGGATAGATGGATAGATAAATGGACGGATATATGGATGGATAGATGGATAGATGGATGGATAGATGGATAGATGGATATATGAATGGATAGATGGATAGATGGATAGATGGATAGATGGATAGATGGATAGATGGATAGATGGATAGATGGATAGATAGATGGATGGATGGATGGATAGATGGATAGATGGATGGATAGATGGATATATGGATGGATAGATGAATAGATGGATGGATAGATGGATATATGGATAGATGGATAGATAGATGGATGGATGGATAGATGGATGGATGGATAGATGGATGGATAGATGGATATATGGATGGATAGATGAATAGATGGATGGATAGATGGATATATGGATAGATGGATAGATAGATGGATAGATGGATAGATGGATAGATGGATAGATGGATAGATAGATGGATGGATGGATAGATGGATAGATGGATAGATGGATGGATAGATGGATGGATGGATAGATGGATAGATGGATGGATAGATGGATATATGGATGGATAGATGAATAGATGGATGGATAGATGGATATATGGATAGATGGATAGATAGATGGATGGATGGATAGATGGATATATGGATGGATAGATGGATATATGGATGGATAGATGAATAGATGGATGGATAGATGGATAGATGGATATTATTGAAGAAGGAACCAGAGGTTGTCGACTGGAAATGAGTGAACCCAGACCAGGTCAACTGGATGATGGATTTTATTAACTGTGGGTCGAAGCCCAGCAGATAATTCACAAGCAATCCGTACAAGCTTAGAATCCGAACATCATCCAAGTCTTACAACATTCACATTGACTTTATACAGTGCACAGTGGGGTCCGCCTTCCGGACCTCCTCGGCATGACGATGCCTGGAGACTCGGCCAAGGTGATTTCACAAGATGTTTCCCAATCTCATTATATAAGATGTTTGTCTCTCAAATGTGTGTGTGTTTCTGGTTTCTCCAGTAGCTGGAAAAGTCATTAGGATGATGTCAGTGATCTTGGACCAATAACCCTTTACGCCACAACATATCCACCCGTTGTTAGTTTCAACTAACACTACTGATAATGTATTTATTGGTCTTAGATCATGTATAAGTTATATGACCGAGAGTTACTGTCTGTAGGTTGTAACCTTAAATGTGTGTATATTCAAAGACTAGCTTTGAGTAAGTTTGTGAATTACCTTTTAAATGCGTGTATACCCCGTAGGAATGTTAGTACCGTCGCAGGAAAGTTTAGTAGGTCACTTCCAGAAGTGCCAAAGACAAAAAGTTAATTCTGTGATGTACGACTGAACAAGAAAATTATTAGCAGTTAGCTCATGCTTTAGCATATTCAATTTAAACATACAGTAACTTGTAATAGTTTTTCAAACACTTGATATAACACTCGAATGAACACTTGAAATTCAATATAATAACTTCAGGCACATATAATACAAGGAATAATGAACATAAACATGAATCTTCAAAAACACAGGAACATATACTTGTCATTTCATGGTTCAAATAATACACAATCAATATCAGTTTCATAATGTCACAGTTTTCAGGAATACTTTCATATTGTCACAATGTCATAGCGGGTGTATACTCCACCCTTTTTTTTATTTTGAGATGTTCATTTCTGCATCTTTATTAAACAAACACAAACAGTCGACCCCGACCCCGGTCCGGTGGGCGGGTCCCCCTGTCTCCTAGCAACCGTTTCCTAACCTATTGTAGGTGTGGCTCTCGGCGCCCCCTCGCCCGAACCCTTTAGGTCCGAACATGGCGGCGTAGCACGGCTTGTGACAGTAGGGTTTTCCTTCGTGCTCTGCGTGTGCGCCCGAAGTTAACGTCTTGTTGCACTTGACGCACTTCAGTGCAGCTCGTCCACCTGACCACCCAGGGACGCCAATATATTGAAGAAGGAACCAGAGGTTGTGGAAATGAGTGAACCCAGACCAGGTCAACGGGATGATGGATTTTATTAACTGTGGGTCGAAGCCCAGCAGATAATTCACAAGCAATCCGTACAAGCTTAGAATCCGAACATCATTCAAGTCTTACAACATTCACATTGACTTTATACAGTGCACAGTGGGGTCCGCCTTCCGGACCTCCTCGGCGTGACGATGCCTGGACACTCGGCCAAGGTGATTTCACAAGATGTTTCCCAATCTCATTATATAAGATGTTTGTCTCTCAAATGTGTGTGTGTGTTTCTGGTTTCTCCAGTAGCTGGAAAAGTCATTAGGAGGATGTCAGTGATCTTGGACCAATAACCCTTTACGCCACAACAATATATGGATGGATAGATGGATATATGGATGGATATATGGATGGATAGATGGATGGATAGATGGATAGATGGATAGATGGATAGATGGATAGATGGATAGATGGATAGATGGATGGATAGATGGATAGATGGATAGATGGATAGATGGATAGATGGATGGATAGATGGATGGATAGATGGATAGATGGATAGATGGATAGATGGATGGATAGATGGATAGATGGATAGATGGATGGATAGATGGATGGATAGATGGATAGATGGATGGATATATGGATGGATAGATGGATAGATGGATAGATGGATAGATGGATGGATAGATGGATAGATGGATGGATAGATGGATGGATGGATGGATAGATGGATAGATGGATAGATGGATAGATGGATAGATGGATAGATAGATGGATGGATGGATGGATGGATGGATGGATGGATGGATGGATGGATGGATGGATGGATGGATGGATGGATGGATGGATGGATGGATGGATGGATGGATGGATGGATGGATGGATGGATGGATGGATGGATGGATGGATGGATGGATAGATGGATGGATGGATGGATAGATGAATAGATGGATGGATAGATGGATAGATGGATAGATGGATGAATAGATGAATAGATGAATGGATGGATGGACGGATGGATGGATGGATGGATGGATGGATGGATGGATGGATGGATGGATGGATGGATGGATGGATGGATGGATGGATGGATGGATGGATGGATGGATGGATGGATGGATGGATGGATGGATGGATGGATGGATGGATGGATGGATGGATGGATGGATGGATGGATGGATGGATGGATGGATGGATGGATGGATGGATGGATGGATGGATGGATGGATTGGAGAAATTGTTTTTCCAGCATACAGCAACAGATGATAGATTCATAAAAAGAACAAGAACAAAGTGCAAAGTTTACTGAAACTACTGGAGACTACTTAATAAATGAATATCATAAAAATAACTTTTAGATTTAAGGAATTTATTCCTGTCAATATACCTCGAGCTAAGAACAACAATGAGGTGCAAGACAGTTGGATTAGAAGGATCATGAAAAAGAAAAATATATTTTGGTTTATAATGTTTATATGGTTACTCTTAGGAAAACACTTAATTAAATACTTAATTACAGTAACTTGGTTGTTTTGTGTTCAATGCTGCAGAAGCTCCTGGAAGTCATGCTTGGTGTTATTGATTAATTTGGCTCTAAAATAAAATAAAATAAAAAATAAATTCACTTTATATTATTTTTATTTACATTTTATTTCGATACATATTTTTTTTATTTCTAACATATTTCTAATTCTAAGTATTACTTACTTTTATTACTATTACTATTCTTTTTTAGGTATTATATTCATATATTTGTACTTCTATTGTATTTTCGTTTAAGTACATTGTCACATTTTTATTTCCAATGTATTTCTATTTTTAACTATACTATTACCTTTATATTTCAAGTATTTTATTATTATTTAAATTCCCATTTCTAAGTCTTTCATTACGTTACATTTATTTATTTTGATCTAGTATATTATTAAAAATAAAACAATTTTTTTTTATTATTTATTAAATTATTATTAAATTATTTGTATTTCTAACGTTTATCAAATTTTAAGTAAATTAATATTTATTATATAGTATATATCACAGGTGTCAAACTGGTCCAGAAAAACACATTTGTTTTCGGCCTCAGGATCACCTTGACCCAGATACAACACAAAGGATACCTAAAACACATTTGTTTTCAGACCTTGGGGTCACCTTGACCCGGAGATAACACAAGGGATACCTCTAACACATTTTTTTTCAGACCTTAGGGTCACCTTGACCCAGAGACAACACAAGGGATACCTCTAACACATTTTTTTTCAGACCTTAGGGTCACCTTGACCCAGAGACAACACAAGGGATACCTCTAACACATTTTTTTTCAGACCTTAGGGTCACCTTGACCCAGAGATAACACAAGGGATACCTCTAACACATTTTTTTCAGACCTTAGGGTCACCTTGACCCAGAGACAACACAAGGTGTACCTCTAACACGTTTTTTTTCAGACCTTAGGGTCACCTTGACCCAGAGATAACACAAAGGATACCTCTAACACATTTCTTTTCAGACCTTGGGGTCACCTTGACCCAGAGATAACACAAGGGATACCTAAAACACATTTGTTTTCAGACCTTGGGGTCACCTTGACCCAGAGATAACACAAGGGATACCTCTAACACATTTTTTTCAGACCTTAGGGTCACCTTGACCCAGAGACAACACAAGGTGTACCTCTAACACGTTTTTTTTTCAGACCTTAGGGTCACCTTGACCCAGAGATAACACAAAGGATACCTCTAACACATTTTTTTTCAGACCTTGGGGTCACCTTGACCCAGAGATAACACAAGGGATACCTCTAACACATTTTTTTCAGACCTTAGGGTCACCTTGACCCAGAGATAACACAAGGGATACCTCTAACACATTTTTTTTTAAGACCTTGGGGTCACCTTGACCCAGAGATAACACAAGGGATACCTCTAACATATTTTTCAGACCTTAGGGTCACCTTGACCCAGAGACAACACACGGGATACCTAAAACACATTTGTTTTCAGACCTTGGGGTCACCTTGACCCAGAGACAACACAAGGGATACCTCTAACACATTTTTTTTCAGACCTTAGGGTCACCTTGACCCAGAGACAACACAAGGGATACCTCTAACACATTTTTTTTCAGACCTTGGGGTCACCTTGACCCAGAGACAACACAAGGGATACCTCTAACACATTTTTTTTCAGACCTTAGGGTCACCTTGACCCAGAGACAACACAAGGGATACCTCTAACACATTTTTTTTCAGACCTTAGGGTCACCTTGACCCAGAGATAACACAAGGGATACCTCTAACACATTTTTTTCAGACCTTAGGGTCACCTTGACCCAGAGACAACACAAGGGATACCTCTTACACGTTTTTTTTCAGACCTTAGGGTCACCTTGACCCAGAGATAACACAAAGGATACCTCTAACACATTTTTTTTCAGACCTTGGGGTCACCTTGACCCAGAGATAACACAAGGGATACCTCTAACACATTTTTTCAGACCTTAGGGTCACCTTTACCCAGAGATAACACAAGGGATACCTCTAACACATTTTTTTTTAAGACCTTGGGGTCACCTTGACCCAGAGATAACACAAGGGATACCTCTAACACATTTTTCAGACCTTAGGGTCACCTTGACCCAGAGACAACACAAGGGATACCTAAAACACATTTGTTTTCAGACCTTGGGGTCACCTTGACCCAGAGACAACACAAGGGATACCTCTAACACATTTTTTTTCAGACCTTAGGGTCACCTTGACCCAGAGACAACACAAGGGATACCTAAAACACATTTGTTTTCAGACCTTGGGGTCACCTTGACCCAGAGACAACACAAGGGATACCTCTAACACATTTTTTTCAGACCTTAGGGTCACCTTGACCCAGAGACAACACAAGGGATACCTCTAACACATTTTTTTTCAGACCTTAGGGTCACCTTGACCCAGAGACAACACAAGGGATACCTCTAACACATTTTTTTTTCAGACCTTGGGGTCACCTTGACCCAGAGATAACACAAGGGATACCTCTAACACATTTTTTTTCAGACCTTGGGGTCACCTTGACCCAGAGATAACACAAGGGATACCTCTAACACAATTTTTTTCAGACCTTAGGTCACCTTGACCCAGAGATAACACAAGGGATACCTCTAACACATTTTTTTTCAGACCTTGGGGTCACCGTGACCCAGAGATAACACAAGGGATACCTCTAACACATTTTTTCAGACCTTAGGGTCACCTTGACCCAGAGACAACACAAGGGATACCTAAAACACATTTGTTTTCAGACCTTGGGGTCACCTTGACCCAGAGATAACACAAGGGATACCTCTAACACATTTTTTTTCAGACCTTAGGGTCACCTTGACCCAGAGATAACACAAGGGATACCTCTAACACATTTTTTTTCAGACCTTGGGGTCACCTTGACCCAGAGATAACACAAGGGATACCTCTAACACATTTTTTTCAGACCTTAGGGTCACCTTGACCCAGAGACAACACAAGGGATACCTCTAACACATTTTTTTTCAGACCTTGGGGTCACCTTGACCCAGAGACAACACAAGGGATACCTCTAACACATTTTTTTTCAGACCTTAGGGTCACCTTGACCCAGAGATAACACAAGGGATACCTCTAACACATTTTTTTTCAGACCTTGGGGTCACCTTGACCCAGAGATAACACAAGGGATACCTCTAACACATTTTTTTCAGACCTTAGGGTCACCTTGACCCAGAGATAACACAAGGGATACCTCTAACACATTTTTTTTCAGACCTTGGGGTCACCTTGACCCAGAGACAACACAAGGGATACCTCTAACACATTTTTTTTCAGACCTTAGGGTCATCTTGACCCAGAGATAACACAAGGGATACCTCTAACACTTTTTTTCAGACCTTGGGGTCACCTTGACCCAGAGATAACACAAGGGATACCTCTAACACATTTTTTTTCAGACCTTAGGGTCACCTTGACCCAGAGACAACACAAGGGATACCTAAAACACATTTGTTTTCAGACCTTGGGGTCACCTTGACCCAGAGACAACACAAGGGATACCTCTAACACATTTTTTTTCAGACCTTAGGGTCACCTTGACCCAGAGACAACACAAGGGATACCTAAAACACATTTGTTTTCAGACCTTGGGGTCACCTTGACCCAGAGACAACACAAGGGATACCTCTAACACATTTTTTTCAGACCTTAGGGTCACCTTGACCCAGAGACAACACAAGGGATACCTCTAACACATTTTTTTTCAGACCTTAGGGTCACCTTGACCCAGAGACAACACAAGGGATACCTCTAACACATTTTTTTTTCAGACCTTGGGGTCACCTTGACCCAGAGATAACACAAGGGATACCTCTAACACATTTTTTTTCAGACCTTGGGGTCACCTTGACCCAGAGATAACACAAGGGATACCTCTAACACAATTTTTTTCAGACCTTAGGTCACCTTGACCCAGAGATAACACAAGGGATACCTCTAACACATTTTTTTTCAGACCTTGGGGTCACCGTGACCCAGAGATAACACAAGGGATACCTCTAACACATTTTTTCAGACCTTAGGGTCACCTTGACCCAGAGACAACACAAGGGATACCTAAAACACATTTGTTTTCAGACCTTGGGGTCACCTTGACCCAGAGATAACACAAGGGATACCTCTAACACATTTTTTTTCAGACCTTAGGGTCACCTTGACCCAGAGATAACACAAGGGATACCTCTAACACATTTTTTTTCAGACCTTGGGGTCACCTTGACCCAGAGATAACACAAGGGATACCTCTAACACATTTTTTCAGACCTTAGGGTCACCTTGACCCAGAGACAACACAAGGGATACCTCTAACACATTTTTTTTCAGACCTTGGGGTCACCTTGACCCAGAGACAACACAAGGGATACCTCTAACACATTTTTTTTCAGACCTTAGGGTCACCTTGACCCAGAGATAACACAAGGGATACCTCTAACACATTTTTTTTCAGACCTTGGGGTCACCTTGACCCAGAGATAACACAAGGGATACCTCTAACACATTTTTTTCAGACCTTAGGGTCACCTTGACCCAGAGATAACACAAGGGATACCTCTAACACATTTTTTTTCAGACCTTGGGGTCACCTTGACCCAGAGACAACACAAGGGATACCTCTAACACATTTTTTTTCAGACCTTAGGGTCATCTTGACCCAGAGATAACACAAGGGATACCTCTAACACTTTTTTTCAGACCTTGGGGTCACCTTGACCCAGAGATAACACAAGGGATACCTCTAACACATTTTTTTTCAGACCTTAGGGTCACCTTGACCCAGAGACAACACAAGGGATACCTCTAACACATTTTTTTTCAGACCTTAGGGTCACCTTGACCCAGAGATAACACAAGGGATACCTCTAACACATTTTTTTTCAGACCTTGGGGTCACCTTGACCCAGAGATAACACAAGGGAAACCTCTAACACATTTTTTTTCAGACCTTAGGGTCACCTTGACCCAGAGACAACACAAGGGATACCTAAAACACATTTGTTTTCAGACCTTGGGGTCACCTTGACCCAGAGACAACACAAGGGATACCTAAAACACATTTGTTTTCAGACCTTGGGGTCACCTTGACCCAGAGACAACACAAGGGATACCTAAAACACATTTGTTTTCAGACCTTGGGGTCACCTTGACCCAGAGACAACACAAGGGATACCTCTAACACATTTTTTTTCAGACCTTAGGGTCACCTTGACCCAGAGACAACACAAGGGATACCTCTAACACATTTTTTTTCAGACCTTAGGGTCACCTTGACCCAGAGATAACACAAGGGATACCTCTAACACATTTTTTTTCAGACCTTGGGGTCACCTTGACCCAGAGATAACACAAGGGAAACCTCTAACACATTTTTTTTCAGACCTTAGGGTCACCTTGACCCAGAGACAACACAAGGGATACCTAAAACACATTTGTTTTCAGACCTTGGGGTCACCTTGACCCAGAGACACAACAAGGGATACCTCTAACACATTTTTTTCAGACCTTAGGGTCACCTTGACCCAGAGACAACACAAGGGATACCTCTAACACATTTTTTTTCAGACCTTAGGGTCACCTTGACCCAGAGACAACACAAGGGATACCTCTAACACATTTTTTTCAGACCTTAGGGTCACCTTGACCCAGAGACAACACAAGGGATACCTCTAACACATTTTTTTTCAGACCTTGGGGTCACCTTGACCCAGAGACAACACAAGGGATACCTCTAACACATTTTTTTCAGACCTTGGGGTCACCTTGACCCACAGACAACACAAGGGATACCTCTAACACATTTTTTTTCAGACCTTGGGGTCACCTTGACCTGGAGACAACACAAGGGATACCTCTAACACATTTTTTTCAGACCTTAGGGTCACCTTGACCCAGAGACAACACAAGGGATACCTCTAACACATTTTTTTCAGACCTTAGGGTCACCTTGACCCAGAGACAACACAAGGGATACCTAAAACACATTTGTTTTCAGACCTTGGGGTCACCTTGACCCAGAGACAACACAAGGGATACCTAAAACACATTTGTTTTCAGACCTTGGGGTCACCTTGACCCAGAGACAACACAAGGGATACCTAAAACACATTTGTTTTCAGACCTTGGGGTCACCTTGACCCAGAGACAACACAAGGGAAACCATAAACACATATTTTGATCAGGACATTTTTTTTTCTGATCAAATAATACTAATAATATGAATTGATTGAGTTAAATGTGTTTTGATTAATTGTTTATATTCATTTTACGTGGAACACTGTCCTTGTTTCTTCAACAAGATGTATTCGACACGTGTTTCCACTGGACTGACGCTCCTCCACACCTCCATCTATTTCAGACGTTGTGAAGTCGTGACCAGATGATGGCTTTTCCCCCCCTTTTTTTTTTTCTCCTCCTCCCGATGTAGGCGTTTGTGTTGATGTCGGTTCATGAGCCGCGTTTGATCCGAAGCAACAACAACTACTGGAAGCCATTAGTGACGCTAGAGTCTGAAGTCGTCACTGGCTGAGCTCACACGTCCTTCTTCTTCCTCCTCATCATTGTCCTCCTCCCATCAATCTATCTCTGACAGCTTGTCTTTGTTTGGACCCCAACTTCTCCGTCAACCCATCTCCCTCCGCCTGTCACCATCTCTCCCACGCTCGCTGCTTATTTCCTGGCCGAAGATGGTGGAGTTGGCGTCTCCATTAATGGGCAACAGTGACGCTCGCGCTTCCTTCTGCTCGGTTCTGACGACGCTAATGAGACACAACTGTGTCGGACTTTGAGAAGAAAACTTGATTCTTGTTTTTACATCCTGTCACATGGGGGGGGGGGGGTCGAAGTTCATCACAAGAAGGAAGCAATTTGTTTTGTGGCAAACACATTTGTTTGACGACACAAGGGATACCTCAAAAACATTTATTTTGGGGCCTTCGGGTCACCTTCACCCATAGAAAACACAAGGGATACCATAAACACATTTGTTTTCAGTCCTTCTGATCACCTTGATCCAGAGACAACACAAGGGATGCGACAAACACATCTGTTTTCGGACGTTCGGGTCACCTTGACCCAGAGACGACACAAGGGATACCTCAAACACATTTATTTTGGGGCCTCCGAGTCACCTTGACCCATAGAAACACAAGGGATAACACAAACACATTTGTTTTCAGTCCTTCTGATCACCGTGACCCAGAGACGACACAAGGGATACCTCAAACATGTTTTTTTAGGCTTTGGGTCACCTTGACCCAAAGACAACACAAGGGATACGACAAACACATTTGTTTTCAGACGTTCAGGTCACCTTGACCAAAGACAACACAGGGGATACCACAAACACATTTGTTTAGGGGCCTTCGGGTGACCTTGACCCAGAGACAACACAAGGGATACCAAAAGAACATTTGTTTAGGGGCCTTCGGGTCACCTTGACGCAGAGATAACAAGAGGGATCTTGTTTTTTACACAGGGGGTGTCAAAGTTCATCACAAATCAGTGTCATCAAAATATTAAATGTTTGAATTTAGCTATAAACTATTATTTTTTGAATGAATTTATATTATATATATTATATATATATTATTCTTAAATAATTGAAAATTTCAACATTTTCAATTTATTTATTTTTTCCATTGGGTTTTATATTGTAATTAAAACAATTTAAAAATAAAAGAAAATGTTAGTAAAATAGTTCCAAGATTCGCTGTAACATTTCCAGGCTGAATTGAATAGGCTACAAATTTAAAATGTATTTATTTAATTAATAATTGGAATTTTTTATTTGAAAACTTTCAATTTAAAAAAATAACATAATTTAACCTTTTAATTTAAAAAAAATAACATAATTCAACCTTTTAATTAAAAAAAAAATAACATAATTCAACCTTTTAATTTAGAAATTAGTAAATCCATTACTTCAACCATAAGATATCATAATGAAACTGAAATAACTCCATCAAGGCCTGGCAAAAAGCATATTCTTCAACAGGAAGTGGGAGCCGGATTGTAATTTATTTTGATTTCAATGTAACTAACTCTGTGTTTGTTCTCCTTCAACAAACACTTCCATCAAGTTTTCGACCTCAGTTTAAATCTCTGTGTTTACTTGTTGACATCTGTAATGATGAAAGTATGTCGTTGTCATCAGAATATTGAAAAACTTTGATCTTACTTTTAAATGATTCTTTTTTTATTTTTTTATTTTTTGTATGTTTTAGTATATCAAAGGTTAAATGTTTCTTTTGATAATTCAATTTTAAAATTATTCCAGTAGGTAAATAAAATGAAATTTATTAATTAAACTTTCTTGCTTCAGTTTTTTCATTGATTATTCAATAATAACAAATGGTTTCAGGATAGAATTTTTTTTGATCATCATCAATTGAAGTAACTAATCATTGAATACCAGGTACGATCCATGCCTACAGTTCTCTTAGTAGAACCTGAGACAGTACACAACAATATCACACAACAATCCAGTAGAACCTGAGACAGTACACAACAATATCACACAACAATCCAGTAGAACCTGAGACAGTACACAACAATATCACACAACAATCCAGTAGAACCTGAGACAGTACACAACAATATCACACAACAATCCAGTAGAACCTGAGACAGTACACAACAATATCACACAACAATCCAGTAGAACCTGAGACAGTACACAACAATATCACACAACAATCCAGTAGAACCTGAGACAGTACACAACAATATCACACAACAATCCAGTAGAACGTGAGACAGTACACAACAATATCACACAACAATCCAGTAGAACCTGAGACAGTACACAATAATATCACACAACAATCCAGTAGAACCTGAGACAGTACACAACAATATCACACAACAATCCAGTAGAACCTGAGACAGTACACAACAATATCACACAACAATCCAGTAGAACCTGAGACAGTACACAATAATACCACACAACAATCCAGTAGAACCTGAGACAGTACACAACAATATCACACAACAATCCAGTAGAACCTGAGACAGTACACAATAATATCACACAACAATCCAGTAGAACCTGAGACAGTACACAACAATATCACACAACAATCCAGTAGAACCTGAGACAGTACACAACAATATCACACAACAATCCAGTAGAACCTGAGACAGTACACAATAATACCACACAACAATCCAGTAGAACCTGAGACAGTACACAATAATACCACACAACAATCCAGTAGAACCTGAGACAGTACACAACAATATCACACAACAATCCAGTAGAACCTGAGACAGTACACAACAATATCACACAACAATCCAGTAGAACCTGAGACAGTACACAATAATACCACACAACAATCCAGTAGAACCTGAGACAGTACACAATAATACCACACAACAATCCAGTAGAAACTGAGACAGTACACAACAATATCACACAACAATCCAGTAGAACCTGAGACAGTACACAACAATATCACACAACAATCCAGTAGAACCTGAGACAGTACACAACAATATCACACAACAATCCAGTAGAACCTGAGACAGTACACAACAATATCACACAACAATCCAGTAGAACCTGAGACAGTACACAACAATATCACACAACAATCCAGTAGAACCTGAGACAGTACACAACAATATCACACAACAATCCGGTAGAACCTGAGACAGTACACAACAATATCACACAACAATCCAGTAGAACCTGAGACAGTACACAACAATATCACACAACAATCCGGTAGAATCTGAGACAGTACACAACAATATCACACAACAATCCAGTAGAACCTGAGACAGTACACAACAATATCACACAACAATCCAGTAGAACCTGAGACAGTACACAACAATATCACACAACAATCCAGTAGAACCTGAGACAGTACACAACAATATCACACAACAATCCAGTAGAACCTGAGACAGTACACAATAATACCACACAACAATCCAGTAGAACCTGAGACAGTACACAACAATATCACACAACAATCCAGTAGAACCTGAGACAGTACACAACAATATCACACAACAATCCAGTAGAACCTGAGACAGTACGCAACAATACCACACAACAATCCAGTAGAACCTGAGACAGTACACAATAATACCACACAACAATCCAGTAGAACCTGAGACAGTACACAACAATATCACACAACAATCCAGTAGAACCTGAGACAGTACACAACAATACCACACAACAATCCAGTAGAACCTGAGACAGTACACAACAATATCACACAACAATCCAGTAGAACCTGAGACAGTACACAACAATATCACACAACAATCCAGTAGAACCTGAGACAGTACACAACAATATCACACAACAATCCAGTAGAACCTGAGACAGTACATAACAATACCACACAACAATCCAGTAGAACCTGAGACAGTACACAACAATACCACACAACAATCCAGTAGAACCTGAGACAGTACACAACAATATCACACAACAATCCAGTAGAACCTGAGACAGTACACAACAATATCACACAACAATCCAGTAGAACCTGAGACAGTACACAACAATATCACACAACAATCCAGTAGAACCTGAGACAGTACACAACAATATCACACAACAATCCAGTAGAACCTGAGACAGTACACAATAATACCACACAACAATCCAGTAGAACCTGAGACAGTACACAACAATATCACACAACAATCCAGTAGAACCTGAGACAGTACACAACAATACCACACAACAATCCAGTAGAACCTGAGACAGTACACAACAATACCACACAACAATCCAGTAGAACCTGAGACAGTACACAACAATATCACACAACAATCCAGTAGAACCTGAGACAGTACACAACAATATCACACAACAATCCAGTAGAACCTGAGACAGTACACAACAATATCACACAACAATCCAGTAGAACCTGAGACAGTACACAACAATATCACACAACAATCCAGTAGAACCTGAGACAGTACACAATAATACCACACAACAATCCAGTAGAACCTGAGACAGTACACAACAATATCACACAACAATCCAGTAGAACCTGAGACAGTACACAACAATATCACACAACAATCCAGTAGAACCTGAGACAGTACACAACAATATCACACAACAATCCAGTAGAACCTGAGACAGTACACAACAATATCACACAACAATCCAGTAGAACCTGAGACAGTACACAACAATATCACACAACAATCCAGTAGAACCTGAGACAGTACACAACAATATCACACAACAATCCAGTAGAACCTGAGACAGTACACAACAATATCACACAACAATCCAGTAGAACCTGAGACAGTACACAACAATATCACACAACAATCCAGTAGAACCTGAGACAGTACACAACAATACCACACAACAATCCAGTAGAACCTGAGACAGTACACAACAATACCACACAACAATCCAGTAGAACCTGAGACAGTACACAACAATATCACACAACAATCCAGTAGAACCTGAGACAGTACACAACAATACGACACAACAATCCAGTAGAACCTGAGACAGTACACAACAATACGACACAACAATCCAGTAGAACCTGAGACAGTACACAACAATATCACACAACAATCCAGTAGAACCTGAGACAGTACACAACAATATCACACAACAATCCAGTAGAACCTGAGACAGTATACAATAATACCACACAACAATCCAGTAGAACCTGAGACAGTATACAATAATACCACACAACAATCGAGTAGAACCTGAGACAGTACACAACAATATCACACAACAATCCAGTAGAACCTGAGACAGTACACAACAATATCACACAACAATCCAGTAGAACCTGAGACAGTACACAATAATATCACACAACAATCCAGTAGAACCTGAGACAGTACACAACAATATCACACAACAATCCAGTAGAACCTGAGACAGTACACAACAATATCACACAACAATCCAGTAGAACCTGAGACAGTACACAACAATACCACACAACAATCCAGTAGAACCTGAGACAGTACACAACAATATCACACAACAATCCAGTAGAACCTGAGACAGTACACAACAATATCACACAACAATCCAGTAGAACCTGAGACAGTACACAACAATATCACACAACAATCCAGTAGAACCTGAGACAGTACACAACAATATCACACAACAATCCAGTAGAACCTGAGACAGTACACAACAATATCACACAACAATCCAGTAGAACCTGAGACAGTACACAACAATATCACACAACAATCCAGTAGAACCTGAGACAGTACACAACAATATCACACAACAATCCAGTAGAACCTGAGACAGTACACAATAATATCACACAACAATCCAGTAGAACCTGAGACAGTACACAATAATATCACACAACAATCCAGTAGAACCTGAGACAGTACACAACAATATCACACAACAATCCAGTAGAACCTGAGACAGTACACAACAATATCACACAACAATCCAGTAGAACCTGAGACAGTACACAACAATATCACACAACAATCCAGTAGAACCTGAGACAGTACACAACAATATCACACAACAATCCAGTAGAACCTGAGACAGTACACAACACTATCACACAACAATCCAGTAGAACCTGAGACAGTACACAACAATATCACACAACAATCCAGTAGAACCTGAGACAGTACACAACAATACCACACAACAATCCAGTAGAACCTGAGACAGTACACAACAATATCACACAACAATCCAGTAGAACCTGAGACAGTACACAACAATATCACACAACAATCCAGTAGAACCTGAGACAGTACACAATAATACCACACAACAATCCAGTAGAACCTGAGACAGTACACAACAATATCACACAACAATCCAGTAGAACCTGAGACAGTACACAACACTATCACACAACAATCCAGTAAAACCTGAGACAGTACACAACAATATCACACAACAATCCAGTAGAACCTGAGACAGTACACAACAATACCACACAACAATCCAGTAGAACCTGAGACAGTACACAACAATATCACACAACAATCCAGTAGAACCTGAGACAGTACACAACAATATCACACAACAATCCAGTAGAACCTGAGACAGTACACAACAATATCACACAACAATCCAGTAGAACCTGAGACAGTACACAACAATATCACACAACAATCCAGTAGAACCTGAGACAGTACACAATAATACCACACAACAATCCAGTAGAACCTGAGACAGTACACAACAATATCACACAACAATCGAGTAGAACCTGAGACAGTACACAACAATATCACACAACAATCCAGTAGAACCTGAGACAGTACACAACAATATCACACAACAATCCAGTAGAACCTGAGACAGTACACAACAATATCACACAACAATCCAGTAGAACCTGAGACAGTACACAACAATATCACACAACAATCCAGTAGAACCTGAGACAGTACACAACAATATCACACAACAATCCAGTAGAACCTGAGACAGTACACAACAATATCACACAACAATCCAGTAGAACCTGAGACAGTACACAACAATATCACACAACAATCCAGTAGAACCTGAGACAGTACACAACAATACCACACAACAATCCAGTAGAACCTGAGACAGTACACAACAATACCACACAACAATCCAGTAGAACCTGAGACAGTACACAACAATATCACACAACAATCCAGTAGAACCTGAGACAGTACACAACAATACGACACAACAATCCAGTAGAACCTGAGACAGTACACAACAATACGACACAACAATCCAGTAGAACCTGAGACAGTACACAACAATATCACACAACAATCCAGTAGAACCTGAGACAGTACACAACAATATCACACAACAATCCAGTAGAACCTGAGACAGTATACAATAATACCACACAACAATCCAGTAGAACCTGAGACAGTATACAATAATACCACACAACAATCCAGTAGAACCTGAGACAGTACACAACAATATCACACAACAATCCAGTAGAACCTGAGACAGTACACAACAATATCACACAACAATCCAGTAGAACCTGAGACAGTACACAATAATATCACACAACAATCCAGTAGAACCTGAGACAGTACACAACAATATCACACAACAATCCAGTAGAACCTGAGACAGTACACAACAATATCACACAACAATCCAGTAGAACCTGAGACAGTACACAACAATACCACACAACAATCCAGTAGAACCTGAGACAGTACACAACAATATCACACAACAATCCAGTAGAACCTGAGACAGTACACAACAATATCACACAACAATCCAGTAGAACCTGAGACAGTACACAACAATATCACACAACAATCCAGTAGAACCTGAGACAGTACACAACAATATCACACAACAATCCAGTAGAACCTGAGACAGTACACAACAATATCACACAACAATCCAGTAGAACCTGAGACAGTACACAACAATATCACACAACAATCCAGTAGAACCTGAGACAGTACACAACAATATCACACAACAATCCAGTAGAACCTGAGACAGTACACAACAATATCACACAACAATCCAGTAGAACCTGAGACAGTACACAATAATATCACACAACAATCCAGTAGAACCTGAGACAGTACACAACAATATCACACAACAATCCAGTAGAACCTGAGACAGTACACAACAATATCACACAACAATCCAGTAGAACCTGAGACAGTACACAACAATATCACACAACAATCCAGTAGAACCTGAGACAGTACACAACAATATCACACAACAATCCAGTAGAACCTGAGACAGTACACAACACTATCACACAACAATCCAGTAGAACCTGAGACAGTACACAACAATATCACACAACAATCCAGTAGAACCTGAGACAGTACACAACAATACCACACAACAATCCAGTAGAACCTGAGACAGTACACAACAATATCACACAACAATCCAGTAGAACCTGAGACAGTACACAACAATATCACACAACAATCCAGTAGAACCTGAGACAGTACACAATAATACCACACAACAATCCAGTAGAACCTGAGACAGTACACAACAATATCACACAACAATCCAGTAGAACCTGAGACAGTACACAACACTATCACACAACAATCCAGTAGAACCTGAGACAGTACACAACAATATCACACAACAATCCAGTAGAACCTGAGACAGTACACAATAATACCACACAACAATCCAGTAGAACCTGAGACAGTACACAACAATATCACACAACAATCGAGTAGAACCTGAGACAGTACACAACAATATCACACAACAATCCAGTAGAACCTGAGACAGTACACAACAATATCACACAACAATCCAGTAGAACCTGAGACAGTACACAACAATATCACACAACAATCCAGTAGAACCTGAGACAGTACACAACAATATCACACAACAATCCAGTAGAACCTGAGACAGTACACAACAATATCACACAACAATCCAGTAGAACCTGAGACAGTACACAACAATATCACACAACAATCCAGTAGAACCTGAGACAGTACACAACAATATCACACAACAATCCAGTAGAACCTGAGACAGTACACAACAATACCACACAACAATCCAGTAGAACCTGAGACAGTACACAACAATACCACACAACAATCCAGTAGAACCTGAGACAGTACACAACAATATCACACAACAATCCAGTAGAACCTGAGACAGTACACAACAATACCACACAACAATCCAGTAGAACCTGAGACAGTACACAACAATACGACACAACAATCCAGTAGAACCTGAGACAGTACACAACAATATCACACAACAATCCAGTAGAACCTGAGACAGTACACAACAATATCACACAACAATCCAGTAGAACCTGAGACAGTATACAATAATACCACACAACAATCCAGTAGAACCTGAGACAGTATACAATAATACCACACAACAATCCAGTAGAACCTGAGACAGTACACAACAATATCACACAACAATCCAGTAGAACCTGAGACAGTACACAACAATATCACACAACAATCCAGTAGAACCTGAGACAGTACACAATAATATCACACAACAATCCAGTAGAACCTGAGACAGTACACAACAATATCACACAACAATCCAGTAGAACCTGAGACAGTACACAACAATATCACACAACAATCCAGTAGAACCTGAGACAGTACACAACAATATCACACAACAATCCAGTAGAACCTGAGACAGTACACAATAATATCACACAACAATCCAGTAGAACCTGAGACAGTACACAACAATATCACACAACAATCCAGTAGAACCTGAGACAGTACACAACAATATCACACAACAATCCAGTAGAACCTGAGACAGTACACAACAATATCACACAACAATCCAGTAGAACCTGAGACAGTACACAACAATATCACACAACAATCCAGTAGAACCTGAGACAGTACACAACACTATCACACAACAATCCAGTAGAACCTGAGACAGTACACAACAATATCACACAACAATCCAGTAGAACCTGAGACAGTACACAACAATACCACACAACAATCCAGTAGAACCTGAGACAGTACACAACAATATCACACAACAATCCAGTAGAACCTGAGACAGTACACAACAATATCACACAACAATCCAGTAGAACCTGAGACAGTACACAATAATACCACACAACAATCCAGTAGAACCTGAGACAGTACACAACAATATCACACAACAATCCAGTAGAACCTGAGACAGTACACAACACTATCACACAACAATCCAGTAGAACCTGAGACAGTACACAACAATATCACACAACAATCCAGTAGAACCTGAGACAGTACACAATAATACCACACAACAATCCAGTAGAACCTGAGACAGTACACAACAATATCACACAACAATCCAGTAGAACCTGAGACAGTACACAACAATATCACACAACAATCCAGTAGAACCTGAGACAGTACACAACAATATCACACAACAATCCAGTAGAACCTGAGACAGTACACAACAATATCACACAACAATCCAGTAGAACCTGAGACAGTACACAACAATATCACACAACAATCCAGTAGAACCTGAGACAGTACACAACAATATCACACAACAATCCAGTAGAACCTGAGACAGTACACAACAATATCACACAACAATCCAGTAGAACCTGAGACAGTACACAACAATATCACACAACAATCCAGTAGAACCTGAGACAGTACACAACAATACCACACAACAATCCAGTAGAACCTGAGACAGTACACAACAATACCACACAACAATCCAGTAGAACCTGAGACAGTACACAACAATATCACACAACAATCCAGTAGAACCTGAGACAGTACACAACAATACGACACAACAATCCAGTAGAACCTGAGACAGTACACAACAATACGACACAACAATCCAGTAGAACCTGAGACAGTACACAACAATATCACACAACAATCCAGTAGAACCTGAGACAGTACACAACAATATCACACAACAATCCAGTAGAACCTGAGACAGTATACAATAATACCACACAACAATCCAGTAGAACCTGAGACAGTATACAATAATACCACACAACAATCCAGTAGAACCTGAGACAGTACACAACAATATCACACAACAATCCAGTAGAACCTGAGACAGTACACAACAATATCACACAACAATCCAGTAGAACCTGAGACAGTACACAATAATATCACACAACAATCCAGTAGAACCTGAGACAGTACACAACAATATCACACAACAATCCAGTAGAACCTGAGACAGTACACAACAATATCACACAACAATCCAGTAGAACCTGAGACAGTACACAACAATACCACACAACAATCCAGTAGAACCTGAGACAGTACACAACAATATCACACAACAATCCAGTAGAACCTGAGACAGTACACAACAATATCACACAACAATCCAGTAGAACCTGAGACAGTACACAACAATATCACACAACAATCCAGTAGAACCTGAGACAGTACACAACAATATCACACAACAATCCAGTAGAACCTGAGACAGTACACAACAATATCACACAACAATCCAGTAGAACCTGAGACAGCACACAATAATATCACACAACAATCCAGTAGAACCTGAGACAGTACACAACAATATCACACAACAATCCAGTAGAACCTGAGACAGTACACAACAATATCACACAACAATCCAGTAGAACCTGAGACAGTACACAACAATACCACACAACAATCCAGTAGAACCTGAGACAGTACACAACAATATCACACAACAATCCAGTAGAACCTGAGACAGTACACAACAATATCACACAACAATCCAGTAGAACCTGAGACAGTACACAACAATATCACACAACAATCCAGTAGAACCTGAGACAGTACACAACAATATCACACAACAATCCAGTAGAACCTGAGACAGTACACAACAATATCACACAACAATCCAGTAGAACCTGAGACAGTACACAACAATATCACACAACAATCCAGTAGAACCTGAGACAGTACACAACAATATCACACAACAATCCAGTAGAACCTGAGACAGTACACAACAATATCACACAACAATCCAGTAGAACCTGAGACAGTACACAATAATATCACACAACAATCCAGTAGAACCTGAGACAGTACACAACAATATCACACAACAATCCAGTAGAACCTGAGACAGTACACAACAATATCACACAACAATCCAGTAGAACCTGAGACAGTACACAACAATATCACACAACAATCCAGTAGAACCTGAGACAGTACACAACAATATCACACAACAATCCAGTAGAACCTGAGACAGTACACAACACTATCACACAACAATCCAGTAGAACCTGAGACAGTACACAACAATATCACACAACAATCCAGTAGAACCTGAGACAGTACACAACAATACCACACAACAATCCAGTAGAACCTGAGACAGTACACAACAATATCACACAACAATCCAGTAGAACCTGAGACAGTACACAACAATATCACACAACAATCCAGTAGAACCTGAGACAGTACACAATAATACCACACAACAATCCAGTAGAACCTGAGACAGTACACAACAATATCACACAACAATCCAGTAGAACCTGAGACAGTACACAACACTATCACACAACAATCCAGTAGAACCTGAGACAGTACACAACAATATCACACAACAATCCAGTAGAACCTGAGACAGTACACAACAATATCACACAACAATCCAGTAGAACCTGAGACAGTACACAACAATATCACACAACAATCCAGTAGAACCTGAGACAGTACACAACAATATCACACAACAATCCAGTAGAACCTGAGACAGTACACAACAATACCACACAACAATCCAGTAGAACCTGAGACAGTACACAACAATATCACACAACAATCCAGTAGAACCTGAGACAGTACACAACAATATCACACAACAATCCAGTAGAACCTGAGACAGTACACAACAATATCACACAACAATCCAGTAGAACCTGAGACACTACACAACACTATCACACAACAATCCAGTAGAACCTGAGACAGTACACAACAATATCACACAACAATCCAGTAGAACCTGAGACAGTACACAACAATATCACACAACAATCCAGTAGAACCTGAGACAGTACACAACAATATCACACAACAATCCAGTAGAACCTGAGACAGTATACAACAATATCACACAACAATCCAGTAGTACCTGAGACAGTACACAACAATACCACACAACAATCCAGTAGAACCTGAGACAGTACACAACAATATCACACAACAATCCAGTAGAACCTGAGACAGTACACAACAATATCACACAACAATCCAGTAGAACCTGAGACAGTATACAACAATACCACACAACAATCGAGTAGAACCTGAGACAGTACACAACAATACCACACAACAATCCAGTAGAACCTGAGACAGTACACAACAATATCACACAACAATCCAGTAGAACCTGAGACAGTACACAACAATATCACACAACAATCCAGTAGAACCTGAGACAGTATACAACAATACCACACAACAATCCAGTAGAACCTGAGACAGTACACAACAATACCACACAACAATCCAGTAGAACCTGAGACAGTACACAACAATATCACACAACAATCCAGTAGAACCTGAGACAGTACACAACAATATCACACAACAATCCAGTAGAACCTGAGACAGTACACAATAATATCACACAACAATCCAGTAGAACCTGAGACAGTACACAATAATACCACACAACAATCCAGTAGAACCTGAGACAGTACACAACAATATCACACAACAATCCAGTAGAACCTGAGACAGTACACAACAATATCACACAACAATCCAGTAGAACCTGAGACAGTATACAACAATACCACACAACAATCGAGTAGAACCTGAGACAGTACACAACAATACCACACAACAATCCAGTAGAACCTGAGACAGTACACAACAATATCACACAACAATCCAGTAGAACCTGAGACAGTACACAACAATATCACACAACAATCCAGTAGAACCTGAGACAGTACACAACAATATCACACAACAATCCAGTAGAACCTGAGACACTACACAACACTATCACACAACAATCCAGTAGAACCTGAGACAGTACACAACAATATCACACAACAATCCAGTAGAACCTGAGACAGTACACAACAATATCACACAACAATCCAGTAGAACCTGAGACAGTACACAACAATATCACACAACAATCCAGTAGAACCTGAGACAGTATACAACAATATCACACAACAATCCAGTAGTACCTGAGACAGTACACAACAATACCACACAACAATCCAGTAGAACCTGAGACAGTACACAACAATATCACACAACAATCCAGTAGAACCTGAGACAGTACACAACAATATCACACAACAATCCAGTAGAACCTGAGACAGTATACAACAATACCACACAACAATCGAGTAGAACCTGAGACAGTACACAACAATACCACACAACAATCCAGTAGAACCTGAGACAGTACACAACAATATCACACAACAATCCAGTAGAACCTGAGACAGTACACAACAATATCACACAACAATCCAGTAGAACCTGAGACAGTATACAACAATACCACACAACAATCCAGTAGAACCTGAGACAGTACACAACAATACCACACAACAATCCAGTAGAACCTGAGACAGTACACAACAATATCACACAACAATCCAGTAGAACCTGAGACAGTACACAACAATATCACACAACAATCCAGTAGAACCTGAGACAGTACACAATAATATCACACAACAATCCAGTAGAACCTGAGACAGTACACAATAATACCACACAACAATCCAGTAGAACCTGAGACAGTACACAACAATATCACACAACAATCCAGTAGAACCTGAGACAGTACACAACAATATCACACAACAATCCAGTAGAACCTGAGACAGTATACAACAATACCACACAACAATCGAGTAGAACCTGAGACAGTACACAACAATACCACACAACAATCCAGTAGAACCTGAGACAGTACACAACAATATCACACAACAATCCAGTAGAACCTGAGACAGTACACAACAATATCACACAACAATCCAGTAGAACCTGAGACAGTACACAACAATATCACACAACAATCCAGTAGAACCTGAGACAGTACACAACAATATCACACAACAATCCAGTAGAACCTGAGACAGTACACAACAATATCACACAACAATCCAGTAGAACCTGAGACAGTACACAACAATATCACACAACAATCCAGTAGAACCTGAGACAGTACACAACAATATCACACAACAATCCAGTAGAACCTGAGACAATACACAACAATATCACACAACAATCCAGTAGAACCTGAGACAGTACACAACAATATCACACAGCAATCCAGTAGAACCTGAGACAGTACACAACAATATCACACAACAATCCAGTAGAACCTGACACAGTACACAACAATACCACACAACAATCCAGTAGAACCTGAGACAGTACACAACAATATCACACAACAATCCAGTAGAACCTGAGACAGTACAGTACTGGAGAGAAACGCTGACACAACACAGTTTCATAATTGATGAATATCATTGTCGTTCACATGCAGGGAAACTGACTCTCACAGATATCATCGACTTTGACACATTCTCCGTCCGGAGCTACACGAGCTTATGTTTGGTGTTGAAGTCGGTGGAATGTTGCTGGAAACAACCAGCAGGAGAAAAAACATGTTTGTTGTCATGCATATAAAGCGCATTTCTCAAGGCTCGGGGGCCCAATCTGGCCCAAACAAGTCCTCGTATGTGGCCCCAGGGGATGGTTGTGGCTCAAGTTAAAGTATATTTTAATACTCATCTTGACATGGTGACCTATAATGAAGGAACAGAGATTATTGATCTCAACAATAATAATTATATTATTTTTTAAGGAATTTGATTCAATTCCATTTTATTTAAAGTGTCTTATCATGACGACGTTATCTCAAGACACTGTACAGTTGAAGTTAGACTATATTGTAATTTCAGGCCTATTTCTCTAAGCTCCCTTTCTTGTCCAAGATCTTGGAGAAGGTGGTGTCTGAGTGACTCTGGTAAATTCACTGTTCTGGTTCTGTTGGATCTGTCCTCAGCCTTTGACACAGTTGATCACCAGATCCTGCTGAGAAGACTGAGGGATGAAGACTGTCTGGGTCTGTGTTAGAATGGTTCTCATCTTACCTTTCTGGGCGCAGTTTTAGTGTATCTGCCAATCAAATGAGGTCTGAATCGGCAGATCTGATGTGTGGAGTCCCTCAAGGTTCTGTTCTGGGTCCTTTATTGTTTTTGCTGTACTTGATTCCCCTCTGTAAAATCATTCAGAGATTTCCAGATGTTTCTTTAAACATTTTTGCTGATGACATCCAGCTCTACTGCTCTTTTGATCCAACTGAGCCCCAGAGGCTGAACAGCTTAGTCAATTGTTTGCTAGAAATCAAACAATGAGTGAAAACACTTTACAGCTTAATGTGGACAAAACTGAAACTCTGGTGATTGCTCCTGATGATAAGGTTCCAGGGTTGAGTCAGTACTTGGGTGACTTAGGTCAGTCTGTCAAACTGAGCCTGAGAAACCTGGGTGTTGTATTTGATAAAGACATGTCTCTTGTTCGACACTGAAGAAAACTGACCAGAAACTGTTTCCTTCAACTGAGAAAAATCTCTAAAAATGTTGTCACAACATGATCTGGAGCTTGTAATCCATGCGTTTGTTTCTTCTCGTCTGGACTATTGTAACAGTTTGTTTTCATGTCTTAATAAGAAGGATCTGTCTCGTCTGCAGTTCATACAAAACTCTGCAGCGAGAATTCTGAGCCGCTCTAGTAGAAGAACTCACATTTCTCCGATCCTTAAAACTCTTCACTGGCTGCCAGTTTCTTTCAGGATCAACTTTAAAATTCTGGTTCTTACTTTCAGATCTATTCATGGTCAGGCTCCTCCTTACATCACTGATCTGATCCAGACTTACACCCCAGCTTGGGCTCTGAGGTCTGTGGATCAGAATCTACTTATGGTTCCTGAACACAACTTTTTTCCCAGTAGCCGGCAATTTTTCATAAACAATACAAAATAATAAATAAAAATAAAATAAGAAGAACATAAAGAGAAAGAACAAGATGACACAATCTAAGTCTAAAGATAAAGATAAAGAACATAGGTCAAATAAAAACAACAAAGGATACAAAGACAACCATAGAACAGAACATCCACATATTCTCTCCTATACTTACCTACTTACTTACTATATTGTAGAAAAACCATCTCGACATTGAGTGAATCACAACGTGGCAGGGGCGAGGAAAACCGTCCTTTTAGAAGGCAGAAACCTCGAGCAGAACCAGACTCAGGGTTTGATAGTTGGAACAAACACAGACATTATTAATCTTGACATGTTTGAAATGTTGAAGTTTTTCTCCAAGATGCAGTAAGTTCCTCATCATGACCATGTTTTCAACTTATTACTTTATAAAGTTGCTCTGAAATCTGGGCGAACGAGAGGTTACGAGAGCGGAGTCCATTATGACGTAATAATAGCTTCACTCCTCCTCCAGCCAGCTGTAATCACACCCCGCTTTGTTTATACAACGAGTCCCTCATCATGAACATGTTTTGAACTTATTACTTTATAAAGTTGCTCTGAAATCTGGGTGAACGAGAGGTTACGAGAGCGGAGTCCATTATGACGTAATAATAGCTTCACTCCTCCTCCAGCCAGCTGTAATCACACCCCGCTTTGTTTATACAACGAGTCCCTCATCATGAACATGTTTTGAACTTATTACTTTATAAAGTTGCTCTGAAATCTGGGCGAACGAGAGGTTACGAGAGCGGAGTCCATTATGACGTAATAATAGCTTCACTCCTCCTCCAGCCAGCTGTAATCACACCCCGCTTTGTTTATACAACGAGTCCCTCATCATGAACATGTTTTGAACTTGTTACTTTATAAACTTAGCTCTGAAATCTGGACGAACGAGGGGTTATGAGAGTCCATTATGACGTAATAATGGCTTCACTCCTCCTCCAGCCAGCTGTACTCACATCCGGCTTTGTTTATACAACGAGTCCCTCATCATTACCATGTTTTACACTTATTACTTGATAAAGTTGCTCTGAAATCTGGGCAAACTAGAGGTTACGAGAGCGGAGTCCATTATGACGTAATAATAGCTTCACTCCTCCTCCAGCCAGCTGTAATCACACCCCACTTTGTTTATACAACGAGTCCCTCATCATGAACATGTTTTGAACTTATTACTTTATAAAGTGGCTCTGAAATCTGGGCGAACGAGAGGTTACGAGAGTCTATTATGACGTAATATTGGCTTCACTCCTCCTCCAGCCAGCTGTAATCACGCCCCGCTTTGTTTATACAACGAGTCCCTCATCATGAACATGTTTTGAACTTATTAGTTCATAAAGTTAGCTCTGAAATCTGGGCAAACAGGAGGTTACGAGTCTATTATGACGTAATAATGGCTTCACTCCTCCTCCAGCCAGCTGTAATCACACACCGCTTTGTTTATACAACGAGTGCCTTGGAGGTGGAGACTTCCGGGATTTATGACACGAAACCAACAAACTACAAACCAACAAGATAAAATAGTGCAACATTTCCCGGCGATGAACGATCCCAACACGTCGTCCACGTACGAACACGCATGTTTGCGTCACAAACTCTTTTGAAATGAGACACGAAAAAGATAAAGAATGAGCTGAAAGTCTTTTGTCAGATGGACATGAAAAGACGAGGTGAAGGTCGCGTCTGCTCCGGCGTCTGTCGGCTCGAGCGCAGGATCCTGTTTTCAAAGCTATGAATACACGCAACAAATCCTCGCCGAGGCGACACAAGACTCTTTGTTCGGCTATTTTAGGCGAGAGACGGGTTTGAAAAGACACGTTTTGTGCGGAAGAACAAACGATGGACGAGAAGTCTTGAGGTTCAGCGTCGAACCTCTCGTGGGAGGATTTGATGAGCGTTTGTTGGCGGAAGCAACAGTTGTTTAACTTAACTGGAGGGTTTGTTGTGAGACTAATGTAAGATCTTAACTCAGGGGGTTTATCTGCCACTAGCTAGAGTTTCAATAAACCATTAACTGAGTCATGAATACATTCTTAAGCAAATTGTTTTTTCTTTGAACGTTGAAATGACATTTGATTTTTAATTTCAAGTTATTTTATGGCTTATATTTCAATAGTGTGTGTATAAAAGACGATCATTCGCCGTTTTATTTTACAATTAACGCACTAATATTTACGGCGTTTATTCATAAGCCTGCTGCAATTAAACCTCCGGCCACTAGTTGGTGACATTCGTCATTTCCTCCGAGACAAAGTAACAACAAAAACCGTCTAAATGTTAGCGATGAGTGAAAAAGAAAGTAAACACCAGAGCTTTTAAAGATGATGTTTGGACTCATTTTGGATTAAAAACAACGTTTTTACGTTTAAAAACTGTCATACAAGTAATTTCACGTTTAATTATAAAGTATTTGTTCATTTCTTTGTTGTAAAAGCCAGAAAAAGTGTTGTTTCTTTAAAATAAATATATTGTTGATCCTACGGTATCGCAATATATCGTATCATCACACATTCTTGCCAATACACAGTTTATAAAATATATATATATATCTTTTAAATATACAGTTTACATACAAATATTCACATCGTTTGTTTAATTTTTGCGTCACAATCTAAATTCTGACCCCTAGATGGCAGTGGTCCTTACATCCTCAGCCGTTTAATGAAAAATGACATCCCGACGATGACTGAGGATGAGAGGATGCAGTCGACTACAGCCGCTTTCAAAGCGGATGCTTGGACATATTTTGTCTTTCTTTTCTTGTAATTCAGCCGAAAAGATAATGGAAGAATCACAAGAAGTCGCTAAAATTTAGTGTCTACTTTGCAATTGTATTGACAATGCAATGTGTTGCTAGAGTTTCCGCACATCAGATTTTTGTCTGTATGTATTTGCAATATTAATATCTAAATTTAAAATAGTTTTAAATGAACAGAGTATAAGAAAACTGCATTACTTTCTGGATCTATAGACAAATAAAAAAGTTAATAAACCATGTAAATTGAACTATATTGCCGTACCGGTCCAAACAATAGACAATGTTGGTATTTATTAACGTTTTAAAAAGCTTTTTAAATTCTGAATTATGTCTTTGTATAATCAAGTGGTTTAGTCCGTCCTCCCCTTATAGAACGATTTAATGGTTCGGTCCAAAGGCGCGAAAGTTTCATAACAAAGATGGCGCCCAAGACAGGTTAGTGAAACTATCTTGTGTTTGACAATGTTTTTCTAAAAAGCTTCTCCTTTACTGCTTGAATAAATGCGTTGTAAGAACGAAAATGTCTTATTGTTTCCATATGTAAACCGCTTAACATTGTTAAAAAGCCTGAGTTTAAAGTACAATGTCCTTAGTTTGTCTACTTATTTTGAGTATTGTTTTTGCAACTGTCATAAAATCATATGCACTACTTTTAAACATGTTTTATCTTACTATAAACTTCTGTCTAAATATGATTTATGTGTTTATCTATCAGAATCAGAAACGTTTTATTGTGTGTAAACATGGGATTTCTTGCTGATGTCAATACAAAATAAACGAATAAAATAAGATGACACACAAAATAAGCAAAAGAAAAACTGAACCAAGCAGCAATATGTAGTATTTGTGACATAATATTCATTGCAATGTGACTCAAATATGATTATGTTTGAATGGTTAAAGCTTTATGTTCTTCCTCAAGTCTAAGATTATATTATATTAGATTAAACTTGGATTCCTGACTACTAACGGTCAATGTCGTCCAGAGAAAGTCAGATTTCTTTGCTTGTGTTCAGGTCGCCGGGGGACGAAGCGTAAAGCAGAGGCCGAAGAAAAACCTGTTGTGAAAGAGAAGAAGGAGGATGAAAAAGAAAAAGAGGAGCCTGGAGAAGAGGGTCAACGTGTTGTCATCGAGCACTGGTGGGTTCCATCCCATCTTTTTAATTCCTTTATTCAGGACTTTAAAATGGGTTGTTTGCATCTGATGTGGACACATTCTCAAATGCAGAACACTTATGGAAGGTCCATGTGCGAGTACTATCGGAATATTGAAGGTTCGAATTTAGCATTTAAAATGATGAAACTTTTTATGATTCTTGTGCCATCACCGGGTCAAGGTGACCCACGGTCCCTTGTGTATGTTTTTATGCATTTAATCTTGTTTTGTTTTTTAATAATTGGATTTGATCATTTCTGCATTGAAACTTTGATTTTGTCTTTTTTCAATAATTAAATTAAATAAATGATTGTTTTTTTACGTAATGAGTTTGATAATGTAATTCCGAATAATGTTATATACCAATAAATCACTATTTTGTATTGAACTTAAAAGGCGATGAATAAAAAAAAAAAAAAAAAAATAGTTTTCTTTTATTATTAATAATATATTAAAAATAATTGGTTAATACTGGCAAAAACCTTTTAAAGTTTCTACTTTTTGAACGTTTAATTTAACCATTTAATGTTCCGATGCCACTGATATACTTTAATGATTCCAGTTATCTACCATTCCAATCAAAACAATTATAGGAAAAATAACTTATTTTTCACTTGACAAACGACAAAGTCTCATTTTCATATATATTTTAAATAATTGTTAATTTCCGTTAAAGAACCTACGTACAAAACTATTCAAGTTTCATATAAATGTTTTTTTCTGACCTTACTCTTGGATAAGGAAAATAATTCTCATGATTCTTTTGCTCTTTTTTTCTTCTTCTGTTTGACAGCAAGAGCTGACGAGTGTACGGGCGTCATGCCGAAGAGGTGAAGTCTTCCCTCCTCGCTGCTCGCCCTGAACTCACCGTGGTCCTCAACCCTGAGAAGCCCAGAAGAAACAGTTTCGAGGTCACTCTGATGGACGGAGACAAAGGTAAAGAACTAACAAACATTCAACATGATGCTGAGACACATTCCTGTATTTGTAGATATAATCTTAACAAAAGTATTTGATCTTATTGTTTGTAACATGTTTACGTTTAAATGTTGTCTCGTGTCAACAGAAACATCACTTTGGACCGGAATTAAAAAGGGTCCTCCTCGTAAACTGAAGTTTCCAGAGCCTGATGCGGTTGTTTCCGCCCTGCAGGACGCTTTAAAGACGGAGTAGAGTTCACCCTGAGGTAGTATTGTTTGGTACCATAATACTCTATCCGGATAAATCAGTCGTTGTTGTTTTTTAAACATGGTTTCATGTATTTTCTTGGACTGAAGTGTTCTTCCATCTGTTATCGCTCATTAGAGAGTCGGGTGTCAAAATTCTTTCAATGCGTAAACACTCTGTCATCCCATCATCAGCCAATATGTTTGATTCATCACTCATGACATATGGTTTTTCTAATGTCTTCTAACCTTTCCTCGCGAGGTTAACGGAACCCTTCTCTGTCGCAGATGTGTGTTTGGTGAAGGTGGAGTGTGTGGAAGAAGAATGACGAGGAGTGACCAAACTGGACGTTCACAGTCTCTTCTCTGATGATCTGAGCTTCTGCTACTTTCATCTTTGACAAACACTGACACCCTCTGGAGAAACTCTGCACCTGCATGTCGTTTTACTGTCACATGTTTGTTTGTTAATAAATGGTCACGGTTTTTTTCACGTCGATTGAATTGTTTTTTTTTAAGCATTTGATTTATTTTTGTTTACTTGTATGTTATTATGGTTTGTATCAAAATTACCATCTTTAGATAAAGATTTCTATTAAAGTGTTCTGCATTATACTAGTTCTCACGGAAACCGTATACTTTCATAAAACCATAGATCGTGTTTCTGTATTTGTTTGTCTGTCTATTGACAAATTAATTACAATTGTTATTTTGCGTTACACCAAAACATCATGATGACGATGCGCTTTGGAGTGACGTCATCTGCCTGCGACATCTACGCTGTTAACTCGAAAGCATTTTTCTGTCCAACGTTACACAGACATAACTTCGTAAGTATTTAATCCTAAACATACACGGTTCTATTGGTCGAATAGTTGTAACGAACACGTCATTCAACCGAGCTTTATGACGTACTACTACTTGGCACTGTTGTTTGTTTTCAATGGTGTTTTGCGTTAGCTTTATGCTAACATGCGTCCAAGTTTAATGTATCATTGTGAGTAAATATTCAGTCTTTTTTCAATTTGTCCTTTATAGTATTATGTGGTTTGTTGAGAATGAATTTATAGCAATTTAAGTAGAATAGTTGCGTTTAAACGAATGTTTATATTGCCTCCGTGTTCATCTGGTTAAGACATTGTTTGTCTAAATTTTTTTGCGAGAAACCGAAAATACTGTCGCTTTAGTTTCACCAAAAATAATGTAACGTGAGATTGTTTATAAACTAATTCTAAAAAAATGTGTCTTCAACTTCAGCCATGTCGACAGACGGCGTGGAACAGACCAGCGAAGATGCTCCTCAGTCCGGCAAAGCCAGCACGAGGTTCGACCTGGAGAAAGAAACCGAGCTTCGGTTCGAGGTCGAGTCCGGAGAAGCCGCCGAGCAGGTCGAGTTGGAGCTTCTCGCCGGGATGGCGGAAGTGTTCGGTTCCGAGCTGAACCGAAACAAGAAGTACACTTTTGGACCGGGCTCCAAAATCGCCGTGTTCACCTGGCACGGCTGCGGCATCAACCTTTACGGGAAGCCGGAGGTGGCGTACGTGTCCAAGGATACGCCCATGTTGCTGTACTTGAACACACACGCCGCCTTGGAACAGATGAGGAAACAAGCCGAGAGGGACAACGAGAGAGGTCCAAGGGTATGTTGTTCGGCTGCCTCTGAATTATTATCATTCTAATTATGGTTACCTTTTCAGGTGATGGTCGTCGGTCCGACAGATGTGGGGAAATCCACCTTGTGTCGTCTGCTCCTCAGCTATGCAGTGAGGGTGGGCAGGAGGCCTACGCTGGTGGAGCTGGATGTTGGACAGAGTGGGGTGAGATTAAATACATTAACTGTCAATATTGCTGCTCGTATTGTCTTTAAAATGACAGTGTGACAGTGACAGTGTTTTTTTTTTTACATATTATTTAACTTTCATTCCTCTTTTTACAATAACTATATTTATGTTTTAAGATTTTGAACATTTATTACATATTTGGTTTCAAGAAAAGCCGAAAAATTTAAAGCAGCTCTAGGTAGTTTTGGTACCTTTTAAGTATTTTCATAAAACTTGTGATGACTCATCAACTTAAAACTAGTTGAATGACTTATAAACTGTGACTTAAGGTGTTTTGTGTGATTTTTATTTTCTCTGTAAAAGTTCTTGGGGATGGTGTGAACATGCTACAGGGACATGGCAACTTTTGCGACGTTAATGAGTGCTCATGGGAAATATGGTCTCCCGCTGGGCTGTGCTATATAAATACAAATTACTAACTTACTTACTTTAGTCCACTGGTGTTGGGCGACTTCAAATCACATAGGATCCCTTTAACTTCCCCATATATGACAAACATTTTGTTATGTTCTCATGAAAGAAAAGCTTTAAACACAGATTAGTTAGTTAATTAGTTAGATATAATGGGTCTAATTGATAAAGCGTGAGTAAATCCCTGTGACAGATTTGCACATCAAGATCACGCTACGACAACCTTATGTAATAATTAAGAACACAGAACAATGTGATCATAACACGTGAGATGAATCTGAAAAGTGAGAGCCGCTCATTGTAGTGAGTAACTAGATTAAATCTCTGTCCATGACTAGACAATATAGACCATATAAGGAGTTGTAGATTATTATGTTCATCTACAGTAAATTATTTTACATGAAATTGGGGACAAATTAACGTACCAAAGAAAAAACTTCACAGCCTGCTGACGAGAACATGGCTCACATTATTGAGGAAACCTCTCTGTCAGGAAATCTACCTGACAATTGTTTACTTATTTTGATATTTTAGCCTATTATTAGCCTATTTTCTTGTTTTATTATTGTTTTTTAAATACACTTTCATCATGTTGAAAGAATGTGAATTCTATTGAGTCAATTTAAATCGATAATTCACAATCATGAACATAATCTGGATTTAAACCTGCCAATCATCAACTAATTTAACTAAATATGTTGTTTATATATATATATATATATATATATATATATATGTTTAAATCCTGTTTTTTAAAAGGCATCTGTGTATTGTTCACGTAAAAAAGTAAAATATAATTTAAATTGTTAATTACCAATAGGAACGATTATTATTTAAGTGCTTTCTTGAAATAACACAACATTTTTTGAGTATTTAACGAGAGATCTGAGTGACTAAAATACACTTGTTCATTCTGCACACTCTTCATTGATTGATTGAGAACTATTGTGTATTTAAGGATTCTTTTCCCCAGATGTTATTGGAGTCTCTCTGAGTTTTACGTTCCATGGGATCTATATCTGCTCAAATTGATGTAGAAAATAGATATTTCAGAAACATGCAGTGTGTTGGTCACATATGCACTCTATATACATATATGCTGTATTAATTACAAGCCTGCTCATGCAAGGTGTCTGTAACGTTTCCTGTCCAAGGGTGTTGTCTGCATGTATTTCTAGGACTAATGCTGTGAAGCATGTGTGGTGGCAGCTGCTGTTTTGTTTTTTAAAAATAAATTCTGGCAGAATATCACAACCTTACTCATTCTGCTCACCATCTTTTCTCCATTCTGTTAGATCAGTCAAGTTCACACTGATATTTAATATTTTTAATATTTGCTCATTTTACGAGACAGAATAATAACTAAGGATTTAATTATTACAATATGGTGATACGATGCGTATCACGATACAGGGACAAGGATACGATATATTGTGCAACAAGTATATATTTGTAGTGTTGTCGAGTACTTGACTCATGTGTTGTAGAATTTACAGACCACATTTTCAAACCAAAATATGTCCAAACATCAGCTTTAAAAGATGTGGGGGCCCCCTGTATCCTCTCGTCCTCAGTAGTTCTCAGACGCGAAAAAAGGCAACACTTTTAGTGTGAGTCCTCACCAAAAAAATATACAACTTATTAACAATGTAACTCTCAAATTAACACAGATCCTCAACAAATATATCATTATTTTGATATTGTTGTAAGGAGGATATATGTGTAGTATTTTCCAGTACTTGACTCTGGTGTTGTAGTATTTACAGACCACATGACTCTTGACGAAGTCTTAACTGCGTTCATTTGTTTTCAAACCAAAATATGTCCAAACATCAGCTTTAAAAGCTGCTGGACTCACTGTATCCTCTTGTCCTTAGTCATTGCCAATCTCGCAGGATTTGACTGTTCCTTTAGCTGCGGAGGACTTAATGACTGCTGCCATCTAGTGGCTGGAAGTTTAGGAGCAAAACTGAAATTAACAATCACCATGAATATTTACATGTTGAGTGTAAATTTAAAAAAAATTGAATTATTAACACTAAATGGACAATCTATTGAAATGTGAAGAATAACTGTTTTTTTTTTTTTAAATGGTATCAAGAAAATGGTAGTGATGTTGAAGTGTATCAATATTTTCTTAATAAGTACTTGTTCAAACCCAACCTGTCCTATACTAACAAGACCAAACTATTCAAGTTCATGGTGTTCACTGCAAAGTTGTCGAACCAGACTTGAATAAACAAAGTGACATTTTATTCCAGGTGTCGGTGCCAGGAACGGTGTCGGCTCTGTGCATCGAGCGTCCGGCTGATGTGGAGGAAGGTTTCTCTGTGCAGGCCCCTCTGGTCTATCACTTTGGATCCACCACCCCGGGGACTAACATAAAACTGTACAACAAGGTAAAGTGAATTGACCAAAAATAGGTTTCTGAAAGTTGTTTTTTGTTTTAAGAAGAAGTGATTGATTTTTTTTTTTGCTTGCCTCTAGCTCACGTCGTGTCTGGCCGAGGTGTATTCCCAGCGCTGTGAAGTCAACAGGAAAGCCAGCGTCGGCGGCTGCATCATCAACACCTGTGGCTGGGTGAAGGGATCTGGGTACCAGGCTCTGGTCCACTGTGCGTCTGCTTTCGAGGTGGACGTGGTGCTGGTTCTGGACCACGAGAGACTTTACAACGAACTCAAACGAGATCTCCCGCACTTCGTCCGAGTCGTGCTTCTACCCAAGTCCGGAGGGGTGGTGGAGCGCTCCAAGGATTGTCGACGGGACACCCGGGACGAGAAGATCCGGGAGTACTTCTACGGTTTCCGGGGGTTGTCCTTTTTCCCGTTCTCCTTCGAGGTCCGTTTCTCTGATGTCCGCATCTATAAAATCGGGGCCCCGTCCATCCCGGACTCGTGCCTGCCGCTGGGGATGTCCCAGGACGACACTCAGCTCAAGCTGGTACCGGTGACCCCGGGGAGAGACCTCACGTATCACGTCCTCAGCGTCAGCAGCGCCGAGGAGAGCGAGGACGGGGTCAGGAAGGGGATAGTGGAAAGTCCAGTGTGTGGATTTATAGTCGTGACTTTCGTGGACACGCAAGCACAGTCGATGAAGGTTCTCTCGCCGGCTCCGAGACCTCTGCCCAGATACACCCTCTTAATCATGGACATCCGGTTTATGGACACAAAATAAAAAAGTAATGGAGTGAAATGTAGATGAAGTTTTCTTTCATTTGATATCATGATTTCTGTCATTTTCAGAAGATTTTAGTTCATGTGAGAAATCTTGTCGCGATTGTGTTGACCATTTTTGTACAGTTCAAATAAATGAATTTATCATTGATAAATGTCTTTTTTTAATCAGAATAAAATGTTTTTAAAAAGCATATTTGATCATTCTCTGTTTTTGGATTTCTTGTTTTAAAGTAGTAGTTTAAGTATCGAGATGGGCTTTTTTCTTTTAACACAAACAATTTGTTAAAATGTATTAAACATCACAATTTAAATAACATATACAATTATTTTTAATTTAATAAGATTTAAAATGCGACACAAAACAAAGTCCTATGTCTTTTGTTTACCTGTCCTATTACCGTCATGAATGACTTCGATTGAATTGTGTACGTAATGTATTTTTAAAGTTTCATTTTTGTTTTATTAAACCGAATTATACTTTCTTGAATATATTAAAAATATTAATAAATTATTTTTTAAAATATATTTTTAAAAACTATCAATCCGTCGCGTCGCTCCTCGGTCTCTGATTGGCTGACGCTCCCACCTGCAGGACGTCGCTCCTCTTCCGGGATTCCGATGTCGGCCTGGCTAGTTTGCTAACAGCTAAGTTTAGCAACAACGAAACAACTCGTCTCCTCAAGAGAGTCGTCAAGACAGCTCGCCTTCACCACAACAGGTGCGTTTCATTGAACGGTACTCCTAGCCATAGTTACACGTTAATTCTTATCCATAATGTCACACTTTGATGCACATAAAACGCTTAGTTAAAGCGCCCTGTCGATATCGCCAGGTAACGTTAGCTTAGCATCTGCTCTGAGGAAGGACTGAGCTGTGTCATAAAAAAAACAACTTCGGAGGGCAGTTCAAAGATAACCTGCTTATATGTTGAGGATAAATCTTAAATCGACACTGTGGCATTTTTTAGAAGATCATTTAAAATGTTTATTTCAAATTTACTTTCCCAATAGTTTTCCTGACTTGTCCGGGCCTGCTGTAGTTTCGTCTGACATGCTGAGCTTAGAATGTAAAACCAATGGAGGTTCCGAACGATCAAGGTTATGATGACGTATGGGATTCAAATGATCACCTTTTTCAGGTGGTGATGCTAACAGTTGCTGACCAGTTAGCATCACCACCTAAAGTCAACGTTGGGATGTAATCACTGGACTTACTGTCATTGATCAATCATGAAGTGATCGATAATAAATCATCTCAGTGGTGATCAGTTGATGGATTTAAAACAGTTTTTCTGGTGTTTGAATCGTCTTTGGTTCGAATAGAATCCAGGCTTTTAAAGGGCTCCATTAGGTGGGTGGATCATTTTAAGATCAATGTTTTTCAAATAGAAATAGACATTTGCAACAGCAGAACTGGAATTGTTTGTAATACAAACATCTAAACTACCCCTTCTTTAAGTTGTAAGTGGATAAACTTAAATTGTGCTTACATTTCATATATATTAGATGATTACATAAACGAAAGGAGAGTTAAATAATGTGTTTTTAAGAACTGCAATGTTCAAAATGAACACTGCAAAGTGTTGTTGACATTAGCTTATTAAATGTAAAATGTCAAGGTATCGTTTTGAATCCACCCCCTTGTTTTTGTATTGATTGTAAAGGTGTGGCCTTGCGATCATCTCCGATTACACTGCTACTCCATGTCTATTTTCGCTAAAATCCAATCTGCTCCGACTAGTTTTTTCAATGTGGACATGGTGGGGGGGGAGGGAGGTGTCACTCAGACGAAGATCTCCACAGGGTGCCTTAGGTTTCCTCTGTCGTGTTGGGTTGACCACCTGGGGGGTATTCAGGTGACAGTTGGTTATGGATTGTTTGTCTAACTGTACACGTCTTTGTAGAAGAGCATCCTTTTGATGAGTCTTCATGAATAAGACACCAGTGATCTTTAAGTGATCCTGTAATTGGTATACTTGTTTTTTTCTGTTCTATATTTAAGAGTAACCATGTCAGGCTGATTAACAAAGTCTATCTATCTGTCTATCTATGCAAAAACGCTGTATTCTACTTCCTTATTGCGGCTGTTTAGTTTTATCTTAGAGTTTTTGATTAAGACTTTGACTTGAAAGTGAACCTATCAGTTGGACTTTCAGTGTGTGTGTGTGTGTTAACAAGTTTGCCTGCACTAAGAAGTAGGGTTGTGTATCAGCAAGAATCTCGTAAACCATACGACTCATAATACGGGTGCAAAGATACAATAAATATGGGTTACTGTAGGAACAACCAGTTTTTCTTGAAGAATTAAAATGTAGGAAGACTTTCACGGCATAAAAAAACACATGCTTATATCACTGCAAAACTTTCTTTGACACATGATTCTATCATCTTACCGAATTCAAACGGATGGATCTATATTTGTATTTTACAAGAAAATAAATGGGAGCGAAATCGAAGGAATATTGCATTTTAATCTCTCATTTTAAAAGTTGATTCCGTGCTGTGGAATTTTATTACGATAACGTAAAAAAAAGGCAATATTTAATTATATTTATTGTCTTACACTGATACTAAATATAGATTTTGTTTAAATTAGGAATATGAAAATCAATTGGGTTCTTGTTTGTGATTCCACTGTAACCACAGCATTTGAAAGTGGAGGCTATCAAATAATGTTTGTTTGCATATAATTGAATTAGATCAGCATTCAAGTATTCCATTGTGAGAGCAGAATGATATGTAAGTAAGTAAGTAATATTTATTTATATAGCCCTTTTCCAGACCAGGCTCACAAAGCGCGTAAACAATCAAAACTATTCAATAAAGTATATACTTTAAAGATCAAGATAAAACGGATAACACAACAGGAGTTCCAGAAAATCAAGGAAAAGCCTGAACAAATAAAAACGTCTTAAGATGTTTCTTAAAGGAGTCAATAGATCCATCAAGCGCAAAGAGAGAGGAAGATCGTTCTAAAGCTTAGGAGCAACAGTCTGGAAGGATTTCTCTCCTCTGGTCCGGAAGCGTGTTCAGGAACCATCAGTAGATTCTGATCCACAGACCTTAGAGCCCGAGCAGAATGATATGTAATCATTAATCATTCCACATTTGGAACTGTCTGCCAAATTCGGTGTTAAAACACATTTTTTAAATTTGCACCTGTCACTCATAACCTCAGGTGCCATTTGTGTTCAACCTCTCCCATGTTATGCTATTAAAAATGTAACTACAAACATATTTAACTGTCATGTTCTTTTTAGATTCTAATCTTACCAAATGTTTTCCTTTTTTTTTTTCTCCATAGAAATCCAGCAGTGTGACAGCGACAAGAAAGACGACAAAAGAAAAAAAAAAGATATGCATTCAAAGATGTGACTTCATGGCTGTGTATAAAGGATGCATTATGGAAACAGGGGTTTCTGTGCTGCGGCACCGGAGGTGGGATCGGTCAGTCTGCACAGATCTGGCCAAGTGTGGTGACACTGCAGTGACTTACACCCGACTTCTTTTTGGAATGAGTTGATTCCGGTCCCGACCCTGACGCCAATTTCGAAAGAGGATTATAGCGGTTCTGACGCCACCTTTTGGTCACCTGGGAGGTCACCATATGACATTTTTACAAGTTTTGTGTCAAGGAAATACAATCCAGCTGGCTCCTGTTTGACACAGAGCAGATTTGTGCAGCTGGTTGAATAGTTCTGCCCCGGCTGGCATTGTTTGGAACGCTGGACCGCCGCTCCTGCCGACACCCTGGGCTTCTTCTACCCACCCAGTGCCTAAATAAACCCTCTTGGGACAATCATCACTTTCAGCTGCTACGCTCAATCTTTTCTCTTTGCTTCTGCAATTGTCTTTCTATCGTTTCATCAACTACCTCTTTTTTTTCCTCTAGATCTATTCTTTTAATATTATCTATTCAGATAATAGGAAGTCAGAGCGGCCATTGTTAATCTAACAAGCTCCAGAGGGGAAAAAAAAACAGTACAAATGATTGAAAGTTTCTCATAAACAAAGTTGTTTGTGTATTAATGCCTGGCAGTGTTTTGCCAGGGCAGAATATATAAGTGGAGCTTTTTCCATTTTTGCACCAAAAACTGTTGCATTAAAGCCATACAGATATAAGTAAAATTACCTATTTTTCTATCATATTTCACTTGTATAGATTCAAGGAGTTTATTTCTATACAAAGCTAACGCACCTTTATAGATTCTCTATATTTAACCTTTTAAAATTATGGGCACAGAGAAACAATCGTCCTTCTAGAACAAATCCCACCGCTCTGGTAAACCACGACCTTCGCACCTGTTTTTTAACCTCTTCTTGTTTTTGATGCCGGGCTTCAATGGGGGTAATCTCGGGGGAGGAGTGGTCGGCGCAGCTTCTGCTCCTCCCCGACCCTTCAAGCCCAGTCGATACGTCCCGGTCACCGCGGCCACGACATTCCTCGTCGGATCCACGACCCTCTTCTTCTGCTTCACGTGAGTGTGACCCCATGTCTCAGCAAGTGCCCCGTTATTGACTACTTAACCCTTGTGTTATCTTGGGGTCAAGCTGACCCGAAGCCCGAAAACAAATGTGTTTGTAGGTATCCCTTCTGTTGTCTCAGGGTCAAGGTCAACGACCTCCCTAGGTTCCATAAATGCATATGCAGTGGTGTAGGTGGTTACCCTTGATCACCAGAGACAACACAAGGGATACAACAAACCACTTTACCCTGAGATAACACAAGCTGTAATTGATTTTTGGATTATATTTTTTACCTGATGATGAACCTGGACATTGTTTTTTCCCCAACATTTTATATGTCCATCATGTTTATAATCGGTTCACGTTTTTTTTTTTCTTGCAGCTGCCCTTGGCTGTCTGAATATTTCTCATCCGCCATTCCGATCTATGTCGCAGTGATCTTCCTCTTCACGCTGGCCAACTTCTGCATGGCCACCTTTATGGATCCAGGTGTTTTCCCGAGAGGTGAGTGAATCTCACGAGGCTTACGCCTTAAAAACATAAAACCTCAGCGTTATCAGTATCTGTTCCTGCCTCCATATCCATGTTGCATAACGACACCCACAAACCAAGTCCGTCCAGGCTAAATAAAGGAGTGAAAACGCACAACTATGATCATGATGATAGATTCAGAGTCATGTATAGACCAGAGTTCATCACCTACTTGAACACAATTGAAATATCCCACCAATTATTTTTATGCAGCCATGAACTTGACCATACCTTTTCCACATTGTTACAAACATGTTTTATTCAAACAGCAAATACACTTAAACACAACCACAGAACTTAGTGGGTGTCAAAAAAAAATCCCAAAAACTCCATTTATTGATGGCTGATTGGCTGCTACAATTTTTATTTTTAAATTATACTTCTATGTTGTTATGTACAAAGTGATCACCGGCTGTGATGGTTGGGAACTGTTCACCGGTACTGAGAGGGTTTTTGAGAGTGATGGCACCTCAGTGATGAATTTGCTAGTTCAAAAAAATGTTAATTTAATCAACTGGAAAATTAATTTTTACTTCTTTGCAGATTTTGTTTCCTAAAGAGGGGGTTTCACTGCTGAATATATAAATGATGCTGCAGTTACTTCCAAATTGTAACCATTTATTAAGGCGTCTCCTGTCCCTTCAAGGAGTCCGGCTTTAAAACGATGTTTATTATTGTTTGTGTTTTCTTAGCGGAGGAGGACGAAGACAAAGAGGATGATTTCCGAGCTCCTCTCTACAAGACGGTGGAAATCAAAGGAATCCAAGTGCGCATGAAGTGGTGCTCGACATGCCGCTTCTACAGGCCTCCCCGCTGCTCGCATTGCTCGGTGTGCGACAACTGTGTGGAGGTGAATGCTTTGTAAACACAAGTGATTTAAAAAAAACTTTAAAATATAAGCCACAAATGAGTAGTTGTATGATTGTTTTGCCTGGGAATAGTTTTCTCAAAGCGATGTTAGAATGAAAGCAAACAGCATCCGAGCAAAGAGTCAATAAGAAATCATGGCAACGGTTTATTTTAAATTGGCAAACTCCAAGGAAGGAAACGGTCGCAACACCTTCATTTGTGCCATTTCATCTCTGGCATGTTGCGACAAGCAGATGGTGACAAATAAATGAGGTTCCCACGTTTGATTTCATGAAACCTATGTTTCCATTACAAGCCAAACATCTCGAACTGAACATGATCGTTCTCAAATCTTGCTCTGTCTTCTTCTGTATTCTAAGTAAGTCTGAAGTTGTTTAAAAGAAGAAAAAAATGAACAACAAAAGAGTTTCCTCGCATGTCAAACTTCCACTCAAACATGTACGACTTCAAGCTTGTTGAGACACGTTTTGTATCAATTGATGTTCAACAGAAACTTGAGTAATCGCTAAAGGATTAGTCTCTGCAGCTTAAAAGTGAATGAACTGATAAGTTAGAAAATAAACGTCTTCATGTCTTTAACATGCATAATATACCAGTTGGACTGGAATTTTGATTCATCATATGAGGAGTTGGTTAGATGGTTCTTTTTAGGCTGAAACAAACGCATTTCTAATTTAAAGTTGTGTGGTAATGGCTTGAATTATGGGTGTGTTGACAGGAAGTTGGTGATGTAATACTCTGGACTGTTATACTCACTGTAAAAGAGGAACAATACGATATATTGCAATACTCTAGGAACAATATATTGAGTACCTTTTTGAGAATCTATCTCTTATTTTAGTCACATTTGTATTTTACAAGAGAAGAAATACAAGTAAAATCAAGTGAATATTTACAGGTTGACTTGTTAATAATAATTAAAAAAACAAAAACAAATAAAGCTTTGAATATCGATAATGTATTGATTAAATATTGTGATATTATTGTAAATATTTTCATACACCCTTAGCTAATACTGCTGAAGTATCGAGTGTTACCCTATGATATAAATTTAATTTCTAAACTGATATTTCCTTCTTAATTTGTCTTCTTCTTCTAACCCCTTCAGGATTTCGACCACCACTGTCCATGGGTGAACAACTGCATCGGTCGGAGGAACTACAGATATTTTTTCCTCTTCCTTCTCTCGCTCACTACGCACATCATAAATGTGTTTGGATTCGGGTTGGTTTATGTCTTGCATCATCGCGAGGAGCTCGACACGCCACAAGCTGCCGTCACGTATCCTTTCACTTATAGTTATTATCTGCATTTAATCAGTTCATTTTTGATGGCAACTTTCCTGAGCCTGTGTGCACAGCATGGCTGTCATGTGTGTCGCCGGTCTGTTCTTCGTCCCGGTCGCGGGGCTCACCGGGTTCCACATGGTGCTGGTGTCTCGAGGGCGCACCACGAACGAGCAGGTATGAACGAAACGACTCGACACAAACGCTTCTCTCAACGATCTGCGACGATAATCGCCGTCGCCAACACCTGCTTTTACTGCCCACCAGGTGACGGGAAAGTTCCGAGGAGGAGTTAACCCTTTCACCAACGGCTGCACGAGGAACATTTCCAACGTTCTCTGCCGATCTCAGGCTCCAAGGTCAGCGTTTGGTTGTAGCACTTGTAGCTTTGTCTTCTCACTTGCACTGAACTTTCAGCTTCAGTTTATGGAAATGTAGGCAAACAAGACGCATGTTTAACTTAGTCAAAGCACCACAAACTGTTTGGTCTTTTATTTGATTACCTTTGAATATTCACTCACGTTTCCTCCCGTCCACAGATACGTCGGTCGATGGCGGAAGCCTCTATCAGTGGAGATTCAACCTCCTTTTCTCCGACCGACTCTCACTGAGGCGCAGCTGGCTGCAAAGGTTCTCGACAATGGCATCCAGAACGACCAACACAGCACAAGGGTGAGAGAAATGATCGTTTAACACTTAAGGATAAGATCGTGTTTGATACTGTATGTTTGACTGTGTCCTGTTAATTTATGGGTAATCAATCCATTTCTTATCTTCTTAGGTAACATGCTTAATAGATAATCAACACGACATTTTTGCAGAGAGTAATGTGGTAAAATAACGAGTATAAATACGATTTAGAAAGTATTATAGTGTCGCTAACTTCCTGCAGATTCTGTGTGTAATACTCCTTTATCTTTTGACCCCAAAATCTTTGACTCGTTCAAGCCAAATAATTTATATATATATATTTACCAAACTAACTGTAAAAGGAAGTGTAAGTCGGATTACTATGTAATTCTCTGTGTGTTTCTGTCCATCAACACCAGCTTCCCTCTTACTGGAAGTCTCTGTTTAATTATTGACATCCATGACTATTTTGACATTGCTTTTCCTTATCTTATCTTATCTTATCTTAACACTGACACTTTTAAAGGTCACTACATCGACATGAACATTCATCTTTTTATTTCCTTAGATTTTGTACTGACCTCAAGGGGACACAATAATAATTGGAAATAAAACAAGTACACACACAAGTAAAATAAAAGGCAACACGAAGACAAAACATTTGTGTTGATTACTTGAGCTGTGAGTCCAGCTTTCAATCTTGGAAGAGAAGTCATCTCTTCTATTTAATGAATCTCCTTTTAAAATTACAATCTAAATTCCGGTCATCAACATTCAGCCAGTTCCTCGTATCTGCAGTACAAGCGGCAAATATCAAAACTTAGAATTAAATATTCATCTCTTTTTGGAAGGTGAAGGAGACCTTGAAAAAATGTCCGAGGGTCTCTAGAGGAATTAATGGAGTTTATACCCACAATATTTGCACCTTCGTACGAGACCAGAATACATGAGAAAGATTCCCAGATGTGCGATCACAATCTCTCTGACATTGTTGTGGCTTTTCTTAATGGTTTACCCTTCAAATATGATGTTATAAAGAATCCTCTACCGAGTACTGCAAAGTAATTTATATTTTATAATAATTTGCTGCCTATCAAGACAAAACATTCATTTTTAGATATTGGTTTTAAGGCTCTTAGGCAAAAACAATGCTGTTTATATGAACAACAATTCTACATGTATATGAAAATACAGAACGGAACTTTGCATTGTGAATCGTAATCCCTGTTACAGCTTTAAAAAAAACCACAAACAAATAAATAAATACATTTCTAACTCCCTCTGTACCTTCTGATGTAATTACCACATTGTAAATAAGATTTTTTGTGGCTATATTTGCTTCTTCCTGTTAATTATGATGTTATAGTTTTGCTCTTACTTGAAACCAAAAAGCTATGGATGATTTAAATGGTGTTAGTCGACTGCAGGGCATTGAGCAGAATGGATAATTTAACTGAATTCCCTCCATCATTTGGAAGTAATAAAAAGTTGATCTACTTTAATTTGAGCTCACTTTCTAATTCTACGAAACATTCTTGCAGTGCAGGTTAATATATCGTAAGTTTTCACTGATCATTGTTTGGATGTCCCTGCAGTCGAAGAGCAGCATCGACCAGACGGAGAGCCAGTCTGCAGATGCGGAGCCCCCCCCTCCGCCTCCCCCCAAACAGGATCTACGCTATCCAGGCCTGCCTCGTGCTGACACAGAGGGTGAGACGCACAAAGAGACGCAATGTCAACATCGACGTGGATCCCCTGAAACGAGATCATCTCGTCACTCCTGTCTGTCGACGGTTCCACACACTCCTCACTCAAAGCCTGGACCTCTTGTCTTGCAGAGAGCAGCCTGTTGACAGAAGCTCCGAACACACCAGCAATGTGCAAGTATCGTCCGCCGTACAGCAGCCCGGGAAGAAACCACGCCGCGCTCACGCACGCCAACAAGGTACACACACGTTTATCCTCCTTCAATTCAATTTCAATTCAATTTTATTTTATTTAAAGTGTCTTATCATAACAAAGTTATCTCAAGACACTATACAGTTGAAGTAAGACTATAGTTGATTAAGGAAAAACAGATCCCAGCAATTCAACAAAGTTAACTTATCCATCCGTAACCATGGCGACAGTTGTTAGTTTGGATGTGACTTACGTTATTATTCAACTTTAGCTTCCCATTGCTTTAAGAACATTTGTATTATAAATGTTGCTTTTTAAGTAGCAACCCTGTTTATTATTATCATTTATTTTTAGCATGTGTTTTTATTTGCTCCTTGTTTGTCTCTTTAAAATAATTGTAAAGTAGAAGTTATTTGATTTATGTCAATAAAAGATAAATAAATAATTTATATAAATATTTATGTAAAAACATCTATATCATGGAAAGTTTCTTTCAAAGCTGCAACCCTGTATAAATATGTTTCTTCTCTCGATTCTAGATATGTTTTAATATTAGTATGATTGTGGTTTTTTTTTAACTTAAATACATTTTTGTTTAAATTTGTGTCAGTATTTGCTCCATTTTTGTCTTTTATCCTTAATGGGAAAATAGAAAACTATTGAATTTGGAATTTATGTCAATAAGAATATATATACAAATGTATTTATTTACACATATATATTAAAATGGAAAGTTGCCTTTCAACTGGCAACCCTTTCTATTATTATTTTCTTTAAATTCTAGGTTGATATGGAGTCTTTTTTAATTTATTTATTGAAACATTTTCATGGGCATTTCTTCTTATTTATTTTATTTGCTCCTTGTAAGTAAGTCAGTAATTTTTATTTGTATAGCGCTTCTGTATTTTCCTCTTTTAAAAATATGACAAAAAGAAAACTATTCATTATGTGATTTATGACATTAAAATGTATGTATGTATCTATATATATATATATATATATATATATATATATATGAATTTGTATTCTGCAGTTTGCCTCAGTGTGATGATCTCGCACTGAATGAAATAACAGCTTGTGTATATTTTACTCTAACTTCTGTTCATCGAGGTTAATCCCATGACCTTCTTTTTGTTTTTAAATTGATCGTGATCAGTGGCCGTCGGTCGATCAGTAAGTCTCAGCTGGTGCGATGTGTGTTTACTCGTCTGTGTCTGAGTTGATCTATCCTTCCCCCTGGAAATGCATCGACTGGAATGTGTATTTCATTTACTGTGTACTTTTCATACCCGTGTTTATTCACGCAGGCTACGTCCACACTTGCACCTTCATTCTTTAGCCGCTATTAATCATGTGACCTGATCATTAGAACACGTGATCAGAGTTGTTCATCTTCACAAAGGTTACTGCTGTGTTGACTCTGTAACACCCACTCAAACGTGCGCACACACGCACACACACACTCCTGTGAGCCAGGCTTCCTTCAGCTTTGAAATCCAGTTTTTTTTAAATCCAACAATGACATCAAGATCAAACTCATGCTTATCTATGACAGAAAATATATTTTTTTTAAGTACATCAGTTTCATGACGGAATGGTTGAATTTATCGTTTGAAATTTGAAACTTCTTTTTTGAAATGTCTCTTTTAAGCATTGAATAATTTAATTCAATAACTTGTATATTGAAAGTGTGTATTTGTTTGTTCAAAAAAAAAAAATGAGAACAATTGCCAAATGAAGAAATATTTTTACACATTAAGTTTTATATTCTTATTCTAATAATTGAAAAATTAATCTTTAAATTCATAGCCGTTTAAATTCAATATAAAAATGTTAAAGAATTGATGCTACCGTGCATCTATGTCGTCACATGATTGTTCATGTTTTTTTAAGCATTTAATTATTTTTTTAAACCGTCCTTGTTAAATTCCAAAATTAATGCATTTTTTTATTTACATATGTATTCTAATAATTAAAATGGTTATTGTTTGTGTTACTATTATGCCAATGTTTTTTTAATATTAATTTAAACGTTTACAAATTCAAAAATATTGAATTTAAAATTATATATTTTTAATTAGAATATCAACCTTAATGTGTTAAAAGATATGTATTACTTTGGCAATAGTTTTCATTTTTTTTATTAGATTTTTTTTAAACAAACAAATACACATTTTCAATATTTAATTTATTGTATTTAATGATTTTATAAAACTATATATTGCTTAGAAAAAAACATTAGAAAATAAATATTCTGATGCCACTCAGATACTTCTATAAAGATGGTATATACTGTATATAATAAGTAAGTAAGTTATTTGTATTTATATAGCGCTTTTCCAGACCAAAAAGCGCTTAAACAATCAAAACAATCCTCAATAAAATATATACAGTACATACTGTACTGTTTATTTTATATACTGTAAGTTTACCCTTTTTGTTTCAACGCATAAATGACAAATACCTCATTTGATGTTATATATCTTGAATCCTGAATTATTCACTTTCTTGTCAAACCGTAAGAAACTCTTGAGAAGGTAGTGTGGACGTATCCAGAGTTCTTGACATGCAGTGGTGATGCCTGCTGAAGCCACTCAGTGCTTCTGACCCACTAGTGTGATGCCGATGTTGGTGTTAGAGCACCAGGTCCAGCATCCAAGCTCCTCCCACCACTGTCCCCCCCCCCGTCCACCCCTCTAGGTCCAACTCCTGTCTGTGCCTCCCTCCCTCCTCCCTCCTCACCCCCCGTCTCACCCATCTTCTCTCTCTCTCCTCAGGTGATGCGTGGCGAGAGTCTGGACTCTCCCTCCATCCTGCAGTCCAGCCGCCAGCCCAGCTACCGCTCGGAACCCAGCAGCCTGGACGGGTCGGCGGCGGCGGGCGGGCTGGCGTCGTCGCGCCGGGCGGGAGGGGAGAGGAGTGACGGCCCCGGGGCCGGTGTCGGGGTGTCGGGAGGTTTGTCGGGGTACTCCCTGACCGGACGCTCCAACACCTCCTATCCGTCCTCTCTGGTGCTGTCGGCCGCCAACTCGCACTCGTCCAGCCTGCGCACGGTCCACAACCCGCTGGCCACGCTGCAGTCCGAGGGCACCACCGACACCAGCTACAAGAGCCTGGCCAACCAGACGCCCCGCAACGGCAGCCTGTCCTACGACAGCCTGCTGACGCCGTCCGAGAGCCCGGTGTTCGAGTCGGCCGCCCACGAGCTGCCGCCGCCGCCGCAGAAGAAGGCGCACAAGCCGGGGTCGCCCCCGCTGCAGGGCTACACCTCGCCCTTCCTGTCGGCCCAGATCGCCCAGCAGAGGGAGGGGCAGCTGCTCCAGGGCTCCGCCACTTTCTCCTCCTCCCCCCACCGGGTCTACCTGCGCACCGTCAGCCCCCCCGCCTCCGCCCGGCCCCCCGAGGCCCAGCGCCTGCTCCGGCACAGCCAGGACTTCTCGTTGTACGCCCACCGCAACCCGCCCTCGTCCGCCTCGTCGCCCGGCGCCTACTCCGGGGAGCCCCCCGTCTCCCCGCCCCCCCGCAGCCTCTCGCTGGGCAAGTCTCAGTCGTACACGGGGGAGGCGTCGCCCCAGCACCGACCCCGGCCACCAGGGGGCGGCGTGCTGCGCGGGGGAGGACACCAGGTCGCACAGTGAGTCGCGTCTGATGACGGCGTCCGTTTTCTGTCGTGTGTCACGTGACCCTAACCTTCCTCTTCTTCCTCCTCTTCGTCTGTGTCAGACCTCCTCTTCCTCCCTGATGTTTGTGAGTCTCTTTCTCCTGTTTTTACACTTTCACTGCTAAAGCTGAGCACGAGCGACGACGACACAATTGTTGTTGTTGTTGTTGTTGTTTTGCTGACGTTTGTATCGATGCCGTCAAAATACTCAACGGTTTAATTTAACGTTTTAAATTATCTTTTTTATTATTAATATGTTATTTTGGCATTGAATTGGTTTTTCAAATAATTTAATTAAAATAAAGGTCATATATTTTTAATAAATGAATTATGTGATATATTTTTTAGCTAAATTATTTTCAAGGTTAAATTAGTTTTTATTAGATAATTGATTCAATAATGTCTATTAAAAATATTGAATTTCAACGTTTACTATATTAACTTAAAAATTTGAATATTTTCAAGAAATATGTTTTTATTTCAGGTTTATTTTCCAATACTTATTATACCTAATATTACACCTACTCTTATTCCAACATCTTAAAGTTGTATCCTAAAGGCTACATTAAAACAAATATTATTTATTTGAATTAAAATGGAAAACTTCATGTGTAAAATAAACAACACTAATCCTATTCATTTTTTGAATTCAGTTATTCAAAATATACAAATGTGTTATTTATTTCATCAAATTAAATGATGCAAACATTTATTCAATTCTTAAAAATATTTAGCTGAGAAAAACACTCTAATTTATTAGTAAAATATTATATTTATTTGAATTAAATTATTTGGAAAAAACAAAACAATTCAATGCCAACATTTTTTTTTAAGATAAAAATAAAAAACATTTGAAATGTTCAGTTCAATATTTCAATATTCTCATATTACTTCTAGTATTTGATCAGTTTTGCTAGTACAGCTCTTAATCGGCATCAATATGAATATTTATTATATTATATATTTACTTCGTTCGAGAAGGAAGGTTAGAAACTGTCGGCTCAGCTTTAGTTGCTGCTACTGTAGCTCTTTTCTTCTGCCTGTTTTTCTACTTGTCTTCCTTTGGAAGTAAACGTCATAATCATCTTAATAAGAGGTATTCTAGGAATTTTACTTCTTATCTCAGGGTACACGTAAAGTTACGTGCAACAAGTACTGCAACATTGAGAAGATGTTTTTTGTATATTCCAGGGGTGTGTAGTGGCAAGAATGTGATGATACAATACGTATTACTATGCCATAGTATAGTAACAGGGATATATTTGTAGTTATTGTCAAGTACTTGACTCTGGTGGTACTTGACTCTTAGAATTTACAGACCACATGACTCTTGACGAAGTCGTAACTGATTTCATTTGTTTTCAAACCAAAATATGTCCAAACATCAGCTATAAAAGCTGCTGGAATCACTGTATCCTCTCGTCCTCAGTCATCGCCTCAATCTCGCAGAATTTCCCCGTGGGAGCACAGAGTGACTGCTATCTAGTGGACGGAAGTTTAATTGCAACACAGAAATTAATATTAGCATGTTGATTGGTTTTATGTCATTTTATACAGAGTTTATTGAAGTGTAACATAAAAGTCAAATGATGGATTAAACTTTGTTGATCCCTCTGGATAAATATATATCTGATTTAAAAGCCCAAAAATAAACAGTGTTGTTGAACAATATTATTATTATTATTATTACGATACTTAAGTGTATCCATATTTTCTTATGCCTCAAGTATATTCTCATTATCACAGTACTAGATTAGATCAGATTAAACAGGTTTGTTTCTGGCTCCCCCCTCTGTCCGAACCGTGTAACTGCAGCCATCTCTCATCTCCCAACATTCAGGTCCTCCTCTCGCATGATGATGGCCAATCACAACGCAGCCAAGCCAGGGGGCGGAGTCAAGAAGGTGACGGGTGTCGGAGGAACAACTTATGAGATTTCAGTCTAGAGGCTGTTGTTCGGGCCCCGGGTCCACTCGCTGATGTCATCGGTAAGTGAGCGGCGCTGGAAGAGGGCGGGGGGGCTCTAGACCACCGTCTCCATCCGATCAAAGACGAACTCCTGGGTCATGGTCCCGGGCGGGTGTCCGAGCCATAGACTAAATCTATGTGTTTTCCTTTGGTACGTCGTCACATCCTGACTTTTGGTTCGACAAGAACAGACAAACTTTTACCCTTTTTTTTTTCTACCGTCAGAACAATCGTGACCCGGAATCATAAGCATCGTTTTAGTTTTGTAAGATCTTTTGTTTTTAAATATTGTTTTCTATCTATAAATATGTGTATGAAATCACACGGATCATTACTGGGTACTAGCGTCGGGTGTCGATGTTCATGCAGGTGTTTGTGTCTCAGTGTCTCGTCCAGCATCTGTCGCCGGATCTTGATTGACGGCTGCATCAGCCGCGGTCATCCAAAGAGGAGAAATGGTTAATGACGGCTGCGTTCACATTACCAGACCATGAGATGATTTGTGACTTTTGTTTATGTTCTTTTAGGGGTTTGCAGATCACACCGAAAAAAATGATTAATCAGAATGTGTATCTTTTCTGTGTGTGGAAGTTTATCAGCGACATCAGAATATTGTTGAATTTTTATTTAAAATGTTGTTGTTTTCTGTGAATTTAATCTATTTTAATTTTATTTTACATTTAATTCAGTTATTTCACTATTGAAAGTTGATTTGTTTTTTTTTAATATAATATTTTTTAAAAAATGAGACATTTTCAAAATGAATTATTAATTATTTTAAGTGTTTTTAATTATTCTAATTCCCTTTTTTTTCTTAATTCAATACTTTTATTATTTATAGAAATTCTATATTTAATATAAATAAAAACATTTGTATTACATTTGAATTTAAAAAGGCTAAAATATATTTTTTATTTATTTTTCTCAGAAAAAAGGATTTAGAAAATGTATTTGAATTATTGGAATTAAATAATAAACAACATTAATTTGATTGGTTTTTTTTTATTAATTATTTTAAAAAATCCCAAATTCAACTGAAATATGAAATTAAATTATAAAAAAATATATAATGCTTCAAACAAGCAGTATTTCAATAACACTTTAAATTCAAACATTAAGTATTCTGATGACGAGTTAATACTTTCATATCCGTGTCTGTTCGTCCTCCTTTAAGATCCTGTTGTTTCTCGTGAGTTCGAGCAACAATCGTTAGAAGAAGATAATATTCCCCCCCTGGTGGACACTCGTGGTAATGTGAACGCAGGCCGACGAGTCGATCGCCGCACACGGACGTTTGTGTGAATGTAACGCTTGCGATGTTTCAACGCCATAGACTTTATGCAAAAATGAGTTGTGTAGCTTTACGACCATGACGACGTGTGTTCACTTCTTTACGCCGTAATTGTTTCTTTCGACGAGTGCAGTTTCTACGACTTTATATTTCCAGAGACGCTTGTACAATCGGAGCGAGGGGGGCGGGGCTTATTTATTTCTGGCCAATGAATTCCAACTTTTTTTTTTTTTACAAAGCTATTTTATTCCTTTACGCGTTCAGTTGTTTTTCTATCCACACTTTTCATGGACGGACGAGAGAAAGGGAAGCATGAGTGCACATTCTAAAATGGGGCATTACTACGATCTCAGTATGACGACGAATCCGCGCTGGTGTACATTAGGTCGTGCATGTGTTTTATTTTGAAAAGCACACTCGAGTCTGTGACCCCTGACCCCGGCCCCGGTCTCCAGTGCATGAAGTCTCTGCTTCGCTGGTGTGAAGGTGTGCGAGAGAATATTAGCAACGATGGCAACATTAAAAAAAAAGGAGTTACTACGGCACAAGCGACCAGAAGTGTAAAGACAAACGTGTGGAAAGTGTTGCTGTTGTTGTGACGAGTGGAACCAGTACAAGACAAATCCAAACATGGCCTTATGTATTTTTCAAAGAAACGTCTTCTCCAAATAAAAGGTCGGACTGAGTGAAAACATGACGAGGTTTTTTTTTGTTTTTTTTGTATTTCAACGCGTTCATGATGTCGACACGTCTGGATAAACACAAGTAAACTCTTGAAGGTTAAAAACACAATTATTAAAGTACAAATAAACAAGGAGGGATTTAAGCAGAATCTTTGCAACGGGTTGACGCTTGTTTCTGTCGCCTGTAAATGGAAAATAATAATTTAAGGTATTTATATCAATAAATAACACATGTTGGTTACAATGTAGATTTTTTCAAATGGAAGTTTATCAGAATATTGAAACTTTTTTTATCGAAATGTTGGATTTAATTGATTAAAATAAATGTATATTGAAAGGTTGACCTTTTTAAAGCGAATGAATGTTTTCAAAATGATTCAATGTATTTTACACAGTATTATATACTATTTCCAATATTTAAATTCTAGGTTTTTATTTTCATTCATAGCCTTTAAAATTCAATATAAAAATGTTGTTACAGGATCGAAGTGTTGGCCAATCATGCGACGCACAGACGATCATGTGACCACGTAGAAGCACAAAAGTAGCTCCGTAAGCTTTTGTCTGTTGACACTATTTGTACTAACTTTTTTATATTGAATTAAAAAGACTAATTTAAAAAAAATGTAGAATATTATTAATGGTGCATCAAATAAATACAGCATATTTCAAAGCAACAGGCGAATTATTTTATACAACCATTTGTGTATTCAATATTTAAGTAAAATAAACAATTTTCATATATATAAATTATTTAATCCAATTGTTTAAAAAAAAAAAAAAAAAACATTTCAATTTAAAAAAGTTAATCATTTTCAAAATATTAAATAGTTTTTTATTAAATTAATAGAAACAAATCCAACCTTTCAACCATGAAACAAATGATTGAATTACATTTATCCAAAAAGAAACACATAAATTTCAACATTTAAAAATCCCAAATTCATTCAATATTCCGATGAAGCACCAGCGTCTCTAAACTTTCATGCATCAGTAACAGTCGTGGATTTCTCAAGGTGGTCGTAATGTAAGTGACAGAGAAGCTCCTGATGATGCTGTGATAATACTGCAGATCAACGTCATAAACGGGTCAGAAGGACGTCACTGGTCCTTCTTGCTCTCGGCCGAGACACTTCCAGGTATGACCTCCTCCTGCTCCTCCTCATGCTCCTCCTCATGCTCCTCCTCAGGTGTGTTCTCCTCTCCTCCCTTCAGCCCTCGAGTCTTCATCAACTTCTTGGACTTTTGGAAGAGCTCGTTGAGATTAAACTCTCGGATGATGTTCTCCTGAGAACCAGGCGGTGAAAAAGTTAGAGGCTCGTCAATCACGTGATTTTAAAATATATTTCTCTCACCTCGTTGAAAGTCCACGACACTGCCCTGCCTTTACTGTCCACTAGAGGGCGCCGCATGACCTCCCGTCCTCCCTGGAAGAGCGCGAGCGTCGGGAGCTGCTTGGTCATGGGTGACGTGCTCACCTTGTACCTGCACAAGAACTTTGTGTTGATCCAAGTCTGGACTCGTCTTCACCTGGAACTGACCTCTCAGAGATTTCTCCGTAGCGTCCGACGTCCACTTTTCCGAACCTGAGTCCAGGACAGTCGTATCTGGCGGAGAAAGATAATTGAAACACGTACTTGTACTTCCTGGGAATATTCTGCAGTAACTATGGAAGTATTTAGTGTCATCAGGAGATTTAATATTAAATTCAACTTTTTAAATGTTAAAATGTTTTTTTCAGCATTGAATTATGTAAAAATATATTATTAATTATTAATTATTGTACTGAAACGTTACATTATTTTTCAAATAATTTAATTCAATTATTTCTATATTTGGTTCATTTATTTTGGTTTGTAATAGTTTAAACACTTTTGTCAAAAATTTATATTATATTATATTAATTCAATATATAATGGTGACACTATTATAGCGACTTTTTTTATATTGGGTTTAAAAGTCTGTACATCGTTAAATCGTTTTGAAAGGTTACATTTGTTTTTAATGAAAAATTGAAGTCAATAATTTGTATATTTAAATATTGATTTTAAGTAAATTGTTTTTTTAAAACGGATTTTAAATTTCTAATTACAATAATTCATTTTAATACATTTTCTAAATATTTTTATTTTATTATTATTTATTTCTAGTTCGCAGGCTTTTGAATTCAATATAAACAAAAACGATACTTAAAAAGTACGGAGCTACTTGATCGAACTTTCAGCCAATCACGTGACGCGCAGTCTCAAGTCAAAGTGTGTAATTGCGCGACGCCACCTGAGGGGGGCGCACCTCTCGCCAAAGAAGCGTCTCTAGACGTGACGCACGATCTCAACAACTGCTGAGTCACGTGTGAACTCGTTCGATGATTAAAAACTATTGTTTAGTAAATGTACTCTGAAAGGCTCACTTGAGTGACAGGTCAGCGAAGACTGACGCGAATGATTGACAGTCCGAGGACCAGTTGGCGTAGAATTCAACGATCCAGGTGACCCGAGAGTCGCTCTGCAGCGCCTCCTAGTGGTGGAGAATATGGTGGAGAAAGTCATGGTTAGTGTATCTTAGATCAACTTTATTATGGAGGTTTATACATCAGTGTCGTCAGAATATTGAATTAATTTAACATTTAAAATGTTGAAACTTTGTTTATATTTTTAACTGAAACGTTACATCATTTTTTTTAAATAATTTAATACAATTATTTATATAATTAATTGTTTAATTTGTTTTGGTTTGTAATAGTTTAAAATGAATTTACCGTTTTTACACATAGTTCGATATTTTAATTATATTTCTTGTTCTAATCCAATAATTAAAAATACATACATTAAATATATTTTTTAATTCAATATATAATGGTGACACTATTATAGCAACCTTTTTTATATTGGATTTAATAATAATAATTAATAATAATAATGAAGGCTATAAGTTAAAGAATGTTGGATTTAGAAAAAATGTATATATTTTTTTAAATTATTGTAATAAGAATATTAAACTGTGTACAAAAAATTGTTGTTTTTTAATATTTAAAGAACGTAACTCAACTATTAAAGATAAAATAAAAAAAACTATTCAACTTTTCAATATACAAATTATTGAATATAATTGTTTAAAAGAAGCAAATTCAGTGCTTTTAAAAAACAACATTTTAATAAGAAAAAATATATATAAATGTTGGTACTATTATACCAACATTAATATATAGAATTTAATAATACTATAGAATTTAGAAAAATTGGTTCAAAGGAATAAGATTTGGCTAAATATTGGATTAAAAAAAATGGATTATTAAAAAAATAAAACCAACATTTTAATTTAGAAATTCTTGAATTAATTTTATTTTAAATGCTTAAAAAGCAAAAAAAAAGAAAAAAAGTTAGATTAATTAAATATTCTGATCAAACTGATACATTTTTATCAATGGTTTAAAAAAAAACAGTGTCAAAACAAGAACACGTTCCGTCCTTCGAGAGCAAAAAACTCACGTCGATGGTTTTGTCGCTGAAGTACTTGATGTACTCCGGGCCCATGTACAGCGGGGGTTTGCAGGTCATGACGAACGCTGAGGAGACACAAAGCATCATGGGTAAAACCTTTGTCCCGCCGCCGGTGCTGACCCAGAGCCGGTACCGACCCACGCACAGCGCCGTGAACAGGATCCCCAGACGCACGTCCAGCCGGAAGAACAGGATCACGTTCGCCACTTTACTGAACAGGAAGATGTTCCCGACGTGTTGCTCCAGAGTGACTGAGGATCAGAACAAGGTCAGACCCTGAAGGTCAAACCACGACCTCGCGGCGCTAATGTTTACACGACAACGGCACGTCTGGTGATTGAACATCTGCCATCAAGGACGTGAACGGTCACACATTATCCTTCCAGGTTACTTTTTAACGTCCTGGAACTTTAGTGTGTGTGTAGGTGAAACAAGTGTGTGTGTGTGTACGTGAAACAAGTATGTGTTGTGTCAATAAATCTGTTGTTGACACACAAACAAGAGATAGAGTGGGGGGGCGGGGCTTACTGGCTCTTCTGTTCTTCATCATGACGATGGCCATGAGGAACATGAGGATCTCCATCTCCCTCTGGAAGTCAAACGACAACGTTAATGAATAAAGTGGACCTTATGTGACCCCGTACTTTCATACACACAATAAAACACACACATAAAGGAACTATTTAAGTGTATCAGTGTCATCAGGGTATTTTTAAATTAACAGTCTTTTAAACGTTGAATTTAATAGTATATTTTAAATGAAAACACATAGTTTGATATTCCAAGAAAATACATTTTATGAATTAAATAAAAAATGTTATGCTTTTAAATTAAAAGTAACTAAAACTAACATTTTGGTCTAATAGTCACAACATTTAAATCATTTATTTTAACGGTTAAATGTAATATGTTGAAAAATTAAATTGTTTGGGTTTTTTGGGGGATAATTAAATGACAAAAATAAAATAAAGAATTTTTCTTTATACAATGAAAACTTTTTGGTTTTTTTGGTTTTTTTTATTCAGAGCCTTTTAAACTCTATAAATAACCATAAATATACCGCTACGAACTCTCAGCCAATCACGTTACGCGAAAGAGGATCACGTGACCGCGTTAAAGAACCGGCGCGTTTCATTCATTTTATCCAAAGCAACATTTTTACATTGAATTTAAAAGCCTACGAATGAAAAAATACTACATTTAGACATTTTATTTTTGAATCATTGGAATTAAAACAACAAACTCTATGTGTAAAAAAAAAACTTTATTCAAAAAATGTATTTGAAAAAAACCAACCTGTCAATATAGGAATTATTAAATTCAATTAATAACATTTAAAACGCGAAAAAATCATCAACAAAATGTTAATGTCTACATTTGAAATGTTAGTTTTCAACAGTATTTTGACACTGATTTACTTCCATAGAAACTTTTTTCAAGCAACCGAGTCGCCCGAACTTTTGTCGCCCTTCTTCCAACACCCTGGTCCAAAAGTTCACCCGACACCCTCACACTCCTAAAACCAGGCCCCTCCGAAAACCCCCCCAGACACGCGCTCACCCAGTCGAAGTCGCAGGAGTTCCCGTCCTCCCTCTGGGTCGCCAGGTGTTCGCAGAGTCCGGGCGTCTTTCGGGTCACCAGGAAGGCGACCGTCATAAGAAAGGAGCAGACATAGTACGGCTTCAGCAGCCATTTGTAGATCTGAGGCAGATGGTAGCAGAAGGCGAGGAGTCCGGTCACGACACCCATGTCTTCTCACCCGAGTCTCTGGAGTCTCACTGACAGCTGAGGCAGCTGGGTCAGCGTGCCGCGCGGCGCAGGCGCAGTAGACCCTCGCTCGATTCGCCTTCCTCCCCCTTTTGTCCGTCGCGACTCGCCGTAGTTGTGGCGGGTAATACGAAACGTAAACAGAAAATATGGAGGACGCAGGAGCAGATCGAGAAGATGTCTCTGGATCCGTCGCTCCTCGAGATGTTCCGTCCAAAGGGTCGGGTTCTGGAGCCGCTCTTGCTCGTTACAGTCGAATGAAGCTGTTCGAGAAGATCATCCAGAGAAGTCTGGAGAAGTTCATCGATGTCGCCAGGTTTGTTTCTTTTTAAATCCACCTTTAAAGTTATTTTTAATTGTAATTTATCGAATAAAACATGCAATTACTTGTGTTTCATTATCGTGTAGCTCGATGTAACCGAGTTTTTATTATTTATATTGTATATTATTTCGTATATATGTATGACGTTGTATGACGTCACGTTGTTTTTAATACTGCTTGTTATGGATTAAATAAACATTCAATGACATGTTTTATAATAAGTTTCTTACAGTAACATTTCTCAATATGTGAACCTGTAACTATAAAAAAAGTACCTTGATTTCACAATGATAACACTTTTATTGCCAGTGTTGTAAACACGACACAGGATTGTTTTTGTAGTGATGAGTGAACAAACTAGAAAGAGTGGATTAAATAAAGAAAAATCAATAAATAGCTATAAAATAATTGACATTATATTAGATAGTTAGCAACACAGACGATAGATTCATAAAAATAAGAACAAAGTGCAATAAAAAGAACAGAATACAGATGACAAAACATATATCAAATAAAAATAACAGAAAGATTAACGTGGAGTAAAATAATCTTTTCACTCCACTCCTGCCCCAAGCTCGGAATTAAACAATCTAATAACACAAGGAATGAATGAGTCCCTGAGTCTATTAGTGTTGCATCATGGGAGGAGCATTCGTGCTCCATCTGTTCACTGATGACAGTGTTCAAAGGATGATGTCATCATCCATGAAAGTCACCCGTACTTCAATTAAATGGCATATACGATTAAATAAAAATAAGTGTTGGATTAAATGACATTATGATATAAATAGTATTATAAACAACATTATGCACGAGTCCTGCAGTGATAGCGAGTGATAGCTTAATACAATTTTATCATATAAAAGCATTTTTCTAACTGAAGATGTATCAACTTATTGACTAAGACATGGATCATTGTTCTTGTAAATGATCCTATTCGAGGGATTTTATAGTAAGTTTATAAGTTTAGAGTTTGTTTGTAAACCGTCTCTCTGTGACCGTTACAGAGGTAAACAGATTCCCAGCATGTTCCGTCCCTTGTTCAAGAAGAACCCGGAGATGTTTGAGCGAATTCACCAGCAGTTTGTGGAGGAGCTTCAGAAGGCCATACAGGTGTGTGCGACGTCATTACCTGCTTGTTGAGAACCTGTTGGTAAACATGTGTTTGTAGGAGGACATCAACAGGATGGTGGAGGAAGGCAGTTTGGAGTCCAAACTGAACGAGCTGGACAAGCTAGAGACGGAAGCCATGAACAGTCCTGACCCTGCATGGTGGGAAACGTCTTTTTTTTTATTCATTTATATTCACACGCTCCTCCGGCAGTCGCTTCACTCGTTTGTTTTGTCTCGTCCAAGGCGACCTTCTGGCGTCCCTGAAGAAGACTTGTGCAGTTTTCTGATCCCCTACTTTCAAAAACAAGAGGCCTTCATGCGGAAGCAGCTGAAGAAGGTCCAGGCGGAGAACGCTGCTCTGGCTGAGAAGGTCGTGGCCGGCAGAGAAAGTATCGCTCGGACCGAGAGAAGTGTCGCTGCAGCTGTAGACGAATGGAAGGTAAGAATATAAGTTGAAACGCATTCATGGATATGGCGGAAAAATAAGTATTTTACTTGATATTGTGATTTTTCTTACACAATCCCGTATGAATATTAAAAACTTAACAATTTTTGGAAAGAAAAAAGGTGTTTTTTTGGCTTTCAAATACCATTTTATCTCCTATTTTATATACAATGAACACAACTTTTTTATATTTGACATGACATGGAAATATAGATGAAGTTTGCATATGTTTGTGTTGCAATTAAACTTCTGGCCACTAGATGGCCGTCATTATATACTTTTTAGCTAAAGAAACTATGAAATCCCGTATAACCTAGGCAGTGACTGAGGACAAGAGGATACATTGGACTCCAGGAGCTTTTAAAGCTGATGTTTGAACATATTTTGGTTTGAAAAGTACTGGACAATACTACACATATATACTTGTTACTACACTATCACCACACCAGAGTCAAGTACTCGACAATACTACACATATATCCTTGTTACTACAGTATCACAACACCAGAGTCAAGTACTGGACAATACTACACATATATCCTTGTTCCTACAGTATCACTATATATCGTATTGTATCAAAATATTTACCAGACTACCAGAAAATATCGGTGCACTTAAATATTATATATTTTTTTTATATTTTTTTGTTTTTAGAATACTGCGTCAGTATTCAGCAACACTGTATCGAACAAATAGAAAAATATGTTTTTATATTTTTTTGGCTTTCAAATCATATTTTATTTTTGATTTTAATTATTTTCAAATTCCGTTAAAAGTGTATAAAATAAAAACAATTCTAATTTTTGATGTACAACTAACACGGCGTTTGTTCATTATTGTGTATCAATCAAACTTTCCGCCGCTATACTACACATCCCTCGTTGCAATTTAAAAGCTGATCTGTCTTTAGAAACAAACATTAAAATACTTTAAAATACGACATAAACATTACATTTTTTAAAAAAAATAGACACCACAAAATATAGTGATACATAAGAAACTTCATATAGAACGCGACTGTCATAATTTAATTGTAAATCCTTAACCTTTATTTAAAGGTGGTAGTCTTATTGTATTTTGTAATTTCATTTAAATTAAATTGAGTTCCTTATAAAAGTAATAATTTTTGTTCTTTCTTTTCAGGCGACTGTCACAGAATTTGAGAGCATGGCGTCCTCGCTTCACCCTGGAAATGGTTTAGGTCTGTGACTTATTTTGGTGTTAAAACTAATTGTAAATGTTTTGTGTTTTAAAAAAAATAAACTTTAAATCCCGCAATGCCATCGCCCTGTCTTCTACCTACAGTTAAGGTATTTGGTGTGTTTACCTCGGTCATTACGGTCATTACGGTAATGTCGGCCCGTGACGTCACGCCGGAGAGCAAATGACGCTCGGATGAAGCCATCGCAGCTGGAATCTTCCCTCGCGGCCAGTTCTTCTCTTTCATACCCTTGTTATAAAACATGACGGAGATTTTTTCAACGCTCTACGGTCAAAACGAAACTCAGGGACCCCCCGGCTCGTCGTCTTTGTCTTTTGGACCGGGGAAACCGCCGCCGCCTCTTCCGCAAAACCAAGCCTCTGTGACGGGGCAGATGCCACCGCAGCTCGGGGATGAGGGGCCTACCCTGCGGAAGCCCGGAGCCATGAATGAACCCTTCTATTTACTACGAGAACTACCCGGTACAGACTCGTAGTGGTGTTTTAAACCCGCCTTCTTGATACAGTAGATCTGAAAAGTTATTTATTTGACGAAATATAAGATTAAATGGATAGTTTTGACGGAGCAGAATGTAAACAATGCTAACGAGCTAATGCTAGCAAGATAAAGCTAACTATGTCATGTCAAGTATTCAACTACTTGTTGGTACAAATGCATTTTATTTAGACATTTATACAGATATTGCACATATTTTACATGGAATATCTTTGTTTTTTTGTCCTAACGCTTGTCTGGAAACGTTTGTTTAGTTGGTAACGAGTTGACTGGGAACACGAACCTTATCACACACTACAACCTGGAACACGCCTATAACAAGTTCTGTGGGAAGAAAGTGAAGGAAAAGCTCAGCAACTTTCTACCAGAACTACCAGGTCAGTCATTATTACAAGTATAACGCAGTGTCACAATGTTGTTGAACCCTTTAAAAAGGTTCAGTCAGCAGTAGACCAATGGAAAATGTATTGTAAATGATGTTATTTGTCCACATTAAACTGTTAAACCGACATCTGATCCAAACAATATCGACATGTTTACCTCATTCATCTTTTTCTTCTTCATGCAGGAATGATCGACTGTCCCGGAACTCAGGACGGCAGCTCACTTCGCTCTTTAATCGACAAACCGCCCGTGTCTGGAAACTCCTTCAGCCCACTGACCGGTGCCATGCTCACGGGCTTCAGACTACACACTGGGCCGGTACTGACAAAACACTTCCTAAAAAAACGATGGTGTCATCGCAGGTTCATGCAATATCTTGTTTGTTTGGTTCCGCAGCTGCCAGAACAGTACAGACTCATGCACATACAGCCTCCAAAGAAGAAGAGCAAACACAAGCACAAACACCATCGACCCCAGGACCCTCTTCCACAAGGTGAGGCTGCAAAAGTGATTGATTTATTTTGTTTTTCTTCACGACGCTCATTCGTTTCTCCTCGACCCAGCAGAAACTCCATCAGACACTGACCCTAAGAAAAAGAAGAAGAAGCGGGATGATGATCCCGACAGGAAGAAAAAGAAGAAAGACAAGAAAAAGAAGAAGGTGAGATTGATCTACCTCTATATTTACATAATTGATAAAATTGGTCCGGATAGCGACCGCCTTTAGAGGGCGGAGCATTCATGAAGTAGAATCGTTATTTAAGGTGAAGGGGCGGGGGTCCTTGTAACTAGTGGTGTGTATTGGCAAGAATCTGACAATACAATGTATATCACGATACTTGGGCAACAGTACTATATATTGCGATACTGCAGTAACAATGATATATTTGTAGTATTGTCGAGTAGTTGACTCTGGTGTTGTAGTATTTACAGACCACATGACTCTTGATGAAGTCGTAACTGCTTTCATTTGTTTTCAAACCAAAATATGTCCAAACATCAGCTTTAAAAGCTGCTGGAGTCACTGTATCCTCTCGTCCTCAGTCTCAATCACTGGTATCTCACAGGATTTCATTGTTCCTTTTTTTTCTTAATCTACAATAGACAATGACACTTAACAAGCTATTTTTACGAAGATTTTTGACCAAACTAAAACATTAAAAAAACATTTTTTTTAACTGGATTTCTACTTTTCTTTGTATTTTTGCCGTCAGAGTCAAACTCATGACCCAAAATGTTTTGAAATGCAATGGATGAAGTAATTATGTAGCTCTGGCTAAATAAACATGTAATTAAGATTAATAAACTTTAATTAAAGCTCACCTAACGCTGGGAACGACAACACCTTTGTTCTCTCTGTTAATGATGTATTAAAACAGCAGATATACTTCTACACAAACTTTTGTTCTTTACCTACGGTGCCGACAAAACCCATGTCTTTCTCCACTGCTCTGTTTAGTGACGGCTGATTGGTCGCTACTATATTGTAATTGTACTTCTATGTGTCTATGTCAAAAGTGAGTGGGGATTGTGATTAGTTTGCTGGGCGGCAAAGCATTATTAGGTTTTCGGGGGTCACCATTACTGAGAGGGATGATGTCACCTCTTATGAAATGTTCAAATAAAAGTTTAAATTGAACAAGTGAAAAATTAAATGGTCACTAATTTACAGGTTTCGTTTCATGAGGCTGTTTTTTCAGAACAAAACTATCTTTAAACGAAGCAACACTGTGTGTGTGTTTATCATCTCTGATGTCGAATGAACAACAATCTATATTTGTATTGACAGAGTATTTACGTCTACACGTTTCCTTCACTCACACTGGTGTTTCTGTCCAGAACCGCCACAGTCCGGACCACCCCGGCCTCGCCGGCTCACAGCCCAACAGCAACAGCCTGAGATAGACGAGGCCACGTGTGCGTGCATGTGTGTGACTGACTTTTGTAAGAGAAGACGTGTGTGTTTTATCAAGACTTGTATTATGGAGAGAATGACATGCGAGGAAATGTTGAGCAGCAGATGTTTGAATACGTCGTAACATCTTTTGACTTTGATGCCATCTTCAAATAAACTTTATTATAGTATTTGTTGTTGACCTTCATTCTCTCACTTTTTACATTTATTCTCGCGTTATACATTGTGTTATTTTATTGATGTTTCGGGTCTGTTAGATTAGTGCGTGATTGACCACCAGGTGTCACTGTAGCACTGAAATGACCACGCGATTTGTGACACTTATACTAATGTGGTTCTATAGTTGTCCGACAGGGGGCGTTGCGTGATCTCTTTAGTATTTAAAAAATAAATGTCCTTTACAGTAGATCTGTTTCTTTAAATTCAATTTAAAAAAGTTGCTTTAGTAACAAATTAGAGGTAAAAATTGTATTTAATCAAAAAGTTACTTAAATCAAAAAATATTTGACAAAAAAGTAGCTTTGATTAAAAAAAAAAAAGAAAAAGGCAACTTCGTTGAATAATAAAAACCAAATCTACTTCCATAAATTCAATTTAAAAAAAAAAGCTATAATTGATTGAATAATAATATTCAGATGTAAAAATATTGCTTTAATCCAAGAAAAAACACTTTATTGAAAACACATTTTTCATTAAAATCTTTTTTAAACTAAAACCTTTTTTTAAGCCACTTTATATTGAAAATACATTTTTCAATATTTTTGGTATTGAATAACCAAGACGCATATCTTTCCCATTATAAGGCTGAAACACACAAACGATTAAATTAAACCTGTTTTTATTGAAAACCTTTTTTTTTAATATGAATATTCTTTCTTTGATCGTAGCAACTTTTTTATTAAATTATTTTTGGATTTAACTAACTTTTGTGTTGAATAATTAAGACACTAACAATATAAATAATCAAGTAAGAAAACATTCGATTTTTTTATGAAAATGTATTTATTGATGGAAGCAACTTTGTTATTTACTAAATCAACTTAATTTGTGATTGATTTTTTTTATCTAAGTAAATAAAGTAACATCTGAAGTTCTCCAGCTAAGATCATGAGTCAACTACACGTTACATTCTTCAAACACAGTTTCTTTGTTAGGAAAGAAAAACAATCTCCAATATTATCTTCATACATGTTTTAATTGGTTTAATTTGCTAAATTTGCAAAAATTGATCGTGTACATTCTTCAATATCACTTCAAAAATGAAGTGTCGGAGGTGATGACGTCATCCATGTACAAATAATACAAGCCTGGAAGATGTAGTTTGTACATTCAGACACAAGTTTACCGGCGAGAATCAACTGTCATGGCAGGAAATAAAACAAAAATACAAAGATAAAATAAAGTGTTTCAATCCTTGGTGCTTCTTTAACGCACCAGGACGGCAGTTTCAAGGCACTACAGTTCCTTATTTTGCATAATGTAGACTCGTATACGTGCAGCCCGTAAAATACTGACAGAAAGAAACAAAGAAAACTTCTTTTTTTTTTTACAAACTGATTAAATGCGAGGACAAGCAAAGGGACATCTTTGGGTTCCGGACCACAGCGAGTTTCACATCCACGCACAAAGTTCACGCCCGAGAAAAGACTACGGCAAGCGAGATATGTCAAAACACACAAACCTATTTACAACAGAGGACTCGACTCCAAAATTCAAGAAAAATCATTTGTTGATAATAAACACTACAAATACATTTCATGATGACAACACTTCCCTTTTAAAGCTACAGCAAATATAAAAATACACTTAAATACACATTTATACACACACTATTTCATTTCTGTGCATAAATCACGTCGACACACGCCGTGTGAAGAAACAGTTCTCCTTGTCAAATAAAAAAAGAGACGTTGCCGACTCTTGAAAAAAAGTTTGAGATGTTTCCTGGTTGATATGAGTGAACGCTAGTGAGAGACGGTACAAAAAAAAAAAAGGAAACGAAGGAGGTAGATCTTTGTCTCTACAACCAGTCTGTGTGAGTCCTTTTGTAATCTCTGAAGTTTATTTAATTTACAAAAGTGTCAATCAAAGCTCAAGTATTTAAAAAACAAAAAATGTTTTTGAGAAAAAAGTGATTTTTCCAGATTGTTTTGTGCGTCTTGACAACAGTAGAACACAACGAGTCACAGTCGAGCTGAAATGTTTCTAAAAAGTAGTTTTTTCTCTCTTTGGTGTGAGCAGGAACGACACTTGATCAGAATATTTCAAGTACTGCGATGACCGTGGTAGCACCAGGACGTGTGCGTCTATGGCTTTTGAAATAATTTGGCTCTTTGACAAGACAGATAAAAAAATAAATATATCGACTCTTGGTTTCAAAAAAAAAAAAAAGGAGGGGATCGTGATGATGGGTGAAATCCGAACTTAAAATTCTGTTTACGTCGACTTCCTGGAGTCTTTTTACACGGTCACGCCGTTGGTGTGAGGTTTGTGTCCGTTCGTGGCCTCCTTGTGGTTCAGGGCCTGCAGCTCCTGCCCGGCGACTCGCTTCCCTCGAGCCTCGCGCTCCCGGATCAGGTGTCTGCGGTGGTAGAACAGGTACGCCGGCAGCAGGAAGCCCGACAGGGACAGGATCAGGAGACCCACGTTGATCTGAAGGAAAAGAAAGTTGAACACTTCACAAGGTGGCCTGAAGGTGTCGCTCAAGAGGCTTGTCAGAATACGTGGGACTAAAGCGAAGACAAACTTTTGTTTATACACATAATTTAATTTGTTTTCTTTACATAGTTTAAGTCATTAACACGTATTTTTTAAAATATTTCATAATTAAACTTTATATTTTATAGCTGTTTTAAATATATATATTGTCGTGTTGATGTTCATGTACATAATTTAATTTGTTTTCTTTACATAGTTTAAGTCATTAAAACGTATTTCTTGAACATTATACTATTACACAATGTTTTATTAAATATTTGTTTATAAAAAATATATATTAAAATTGATGTTTTTGCGTAGAATTGTACTATTTTCGATTAATTTATCATGAACGAAGTAGAACATGACTGAGTGTATTCTGTGACTTGACCAGCAGGGGTCACTGCTGTCATACAAAAGAGCGTATCCCGTCGATGGCGTCACATTTTCCAGACTATAAACTGCAGTGACATCATTGAAGGATAAAGTGAGTCTGAAAGTCAAATTAAATAATATAATTGTATGATCAACACCAAATTTAAAGATAATGAACATCTTTTGGCTGAGGACGATGAAAAGATTGATAAAAATGTTAGTTAAAAGTGTTAAATGGAACAAAAGTTAGAAACAAACCAAAAAAAAAGAATATATGTATCACTGTGGGGGGAAATAAAGCATTTAAATGAATTAATGATGGAGGAAAATTAGAACTGTTTAAGATATATAAACTCTAAAGTTAAATCATGTTATTAATTGCTTTCAATTGATGAATATTTAAGCGCCAAAGCAAACATTTTAATTCCTCGAGGGCCACATTATATACTGCAACTGTTGTGACCCTCAAGTCAATAGAAAAAGGGACAAAAAATAAAATAAAAGACATCACACTATGGAATTTTAAAACAAAGCGCAATAAGCTACAAACGTTAAATATAGTTGTTTTTTTAAACGCATATTTTTCAAAACAATTCTCTTATTATTATTTTGAGGAAATAAATAATTAAAGGAACAAGATGGCCTCTTAAAAGCTAAAAACATTTGATGTTGTTACTCTATGTATGAGTTAGTAAAGTAACATACTAAAGTTGTTGGTTTGTATTACGGTAAATAAAAGAATAGATCATATGTTGATGCTGTTTATATTTGAACCGAGACGTTGATGTTCTTCTCTGGTTCCTCTGAGACGGAGGTGAAGATGCTCACCCAGTGGGGGTCTCCTTCCAGGGGCCCCACCATGGCGATGAAGAGCGGCTGCTGCAGCAGAGCCACCACAGCGCTGATCATGGACTGCAGCCCCGTGAGGGTCCCGAAGTGGTTGGACGGGTAACTGTGGACGAGGAACGAAGGATGAAACAACAACACAACTCACCGCGATTGTGTAGCCGCAGCTGTGAGTCTGCGACATGTGTTTGCTTTTATCACGTTGTAAAGAGCGGTTGTGTGTGTTTGTGTTTGACCTGCTGCTGGCAAATAACTCTCAAATTAGTCACACACACACTTTTATTTCACTGCTCAGACACACACATGTGCGATTATCTGCTTCGATTACGCAATATCTGGAGGAATAAACAACATGTGGCACGAGGTCCTGTGTGCATGTGAGTGTGTTTGTGTGTGCATGTGAGTGTGTTTTTGTGTATGTGTGTGTTTGCATCTGTGAATGATGAGTGTCTGTGTTTACATCTTTGTGATACTTGTGTGTCTGTATGTATGTCTTTTTGACTAGTGTGTGTGAATATGATGAGTGTGTCTGTGTGATGAGTGTGTCTCTGTGATGAGTGTGTGTGCATGTTTGTGTGACGAGTATGTGTCGTATCGAGTGAGTGTGTGTCTGTGTAATGAGTTTGTGTGCATGTGTGTGTAATGATATTGTCTCGGTGTCAAGTGTGTTTGTCTGTTTCGAGCGTGTGTGTTTGTGTGTCATTGTGATGAGTTTGTGTGCCTGTCTGTGCGATGAGCGCATCTGTGTGTCTATGTTTGCATGTGTGTGTGCAATGAGTGTGTTTGTGGTTGTGTGATGATTGAGTGTGCATGTGTGTGTGTGTGTGTGTTTTCCCCTGTGTGAAGAGTGTAAGTGCATGTGTGATGAGCGTTTGAGTGTGTATCTGTGTGAGTGTCTATGCATGTGTGTGTCTGTGCAATAAGTGTGTGTTGTGTGATGAGTGTGTGTGTCTGTGCAATGAGTGTCTGTGTTTGCATGTGTGTGTGCAATGAGTGTGTTTGTGGTTGTGTGATGATTGAGTGTGTATCTGTGTGTGCGTCTGTGTGAAGAGTGTATGTGCATGGGGGTGTGTTGAGTGTGTATGTGTTTGAGTGTGTATGTGCGATGAGTGTATGTGCACATTTGTGTGATGAGTGTCTGTGCATGTGTGTGTGTGTGTGTGTGTGTGTGTGTGTGTGTGTGTGTGTGTGTGTGTTGAGTGTGTGTGTGTGTTTGAGTCTGTGTGTTGAGTGTATGTGCATGTTTGTGCGATGATTGTCTGTTCATGTGTGTGTGTGTGTTGAGTGTGTATGTGCGATGAGTGTATGTGCATGTGTTGTGTGTGTGTGTGTGTGTGTGTCTGTGCATGTGTGTGTGAGTTGAGTGTGTAGCACTCACACAGCAGCGTACAATCCTCCGCAGCACGAGTGTATGAATCCGCGCACCATGGTGTGCAGGATGAAAGTCAGGATCTGAAACAACAACGTGGTCAGATAAACCTCCCGGTGCGTGTAATGACAGCGGCTCACCTGCAGGGGCAGGCTGTCGATGAGGGAGCAGCATCCGAAGGCGATGAGCAGCACGTTGGTGAGGATGAACGCCCTCATGGCGTTGGTCAACTTCTGGATCTTTCTGTCTCTTTTGGCGCCGACAGTGACGCTGAGAAGAATGGATAAGTTTGCATTTGAATTCAACTTTATTCATAACACAGGTTAACAACATCCCAGCCAATCACAACGAGCGACAGTGATGTGGACACATCCTGAGACGCTCTTTTAAAAATGTTGCTGTAATTGTTGTAAACCATTTCTTGGATGAAATGGTTTGAGTCCCGATCTCACAGCAGCAACTATAAACTAGATAATGTTTCTAGTTTTACCAAAGTATTTTGAAACGAACAGTGACGAGATCTGACATTGTTTTAAAAGTTTGTTCTTCCCTTTTTTCCATTTCATTAAAGACAAAAAGGTTATTTATAGATTACGGATTCAGATCCTGGTGATGAAAAAAGTTTCTTGGATCTTAAAACATTCCTACAAAGTACTTTCTGTTTCCAAAAAAACAAGAAATAGAATCACAAAAACAAAAAAAAATCTGATACTGAATGTCTCTTAAAGGTTTCATCAACTAGAAAAAGTTTCTTTGAACAAAAAGCTAAAAATGTTGTATAAGTTAAATATCTTGACATACGATCCCGCAGGAGCAAGAGCTCACGTATACATTTTTCATTATAAATGTTATTAGTTAGAAAGTTACCACTACATGTACCATAATGCACTGCAACAGTTGCAACAAAAGTCAAAATAAATAGGGGTGTATATTTGTAAGAATGTGTTGATATTGAGGTTCAACGATACAATGCATCGATAGTGTATCGATATTTTCTGGTGCTCTGGTAAATATTTTGATACAGTGTCAACGATACGATAAATAGTAATAGTGTAGGAACAAGTATATATGTGTAGTATTGTCCAGTACTTGACTCTGGTGTTGTGATAGTGTAGTAACAAGTATATATGTGTAGTATTGTCCAGTACTTGACTCTGGTGTTGTGATAGTGTAGTAACAAGTATATATGTGTAGTATTGTCCAGTACCTGACTCTGGTGTTGTGATAGTGTAGTAACAAGGATATATGTGTAGTATTGTCCAGTACTTGACTCTGGTGTTGTGATAGTGTAGTAACAAGTATATATGTGTAGTATTGTCCAGTACTTGACTCTGGTGTTGTGATAGTGTAGTAACAAGTATATATGTGTAGTATTGTCCAGTACCTGACTCTGGTGTTGTGATAGTGTAGTAACAAGGATATATGTGTAGTATTGTCCAGTACTTGACTCTGGTGTTGTGATAGTGTAGTAACAAGTATATATGTGTAGTATTGTCCAGTACTTGACTCTGGTGTTGTGATAGTGTAGTAACAAGTATATATGTGTAGTATTGTCCAGTACCTGACTCTGGTGTTGTGATAGTGTAGGAACAAGGATATATGTGTAGTATTGTCCAGTACTTGACTCTGGTGTTGTGATAGTGTAGTAACAAGTATATATGTGTAGTATTGTCCAGTACTTGACTCTGGTGTTGTGATAGTGTAGTAACAAGGATATATGTGTAGTATTGTCCAGTACTTGACTCTGGTGTTGTGATAGTGTAGTAACAAGTATATATGTGTAGTATTGTCCAGTACTTGACTCTGGTGTTGTAGTATTTACAGACCACATGACTCTTGATGAAGTCGTAACTGCTTTCATTCGTTTTCAAACCAAAATATGTCCAAACATCAGCTTTAAAAGCTGCTGGAGTCACTGTATCCTCTCGTCCCCAGTCATCTCTGGGATTCTTTAGCTGCGGAGGACGTAATGACTGCTGCCATCTAGAGGCAGGAAGTTTAATTGCAACACAAAAATGACCTATGATGTGAATATTTGTTTGTTATTGTTACTTAAAAATAAAAGTATTATTATTTTAAACACACTCTATTAGAATATAAATCATAAAATAACTATGATGGACATAAAACGTGATTTAAACGCAAAAGAGTTAATAAATAAAACTATATTTAACTGTATCGATATTTACTACACACCTTAAAGAAAAGTCCCAAAATTCCATCAACTAGTCTCGAGGTTTGACTCAGTGTTTGTCAACAAACAACAAGGTTCCCTCCGGGTACTTTTGACCCAGTTTCAACTCAACAGTTTCTCTTGATATCTTCATATCATTCCTGCGATACTTCTGCTCGTGTTCTCACTTCTGTTCAGCTTCCACCGGTGAAGTCTTCTCCTCCTCGCACTCCTTCATCTTCCAGTCCATGATGTACCCGATCAGAGGGCAGGTGAGCAGACACAGCAGCTGCAGCGTCCCGAAGATGGACGAGTAGAAACTCACTGACGACAGAAGAAGAACCAAGTCAGAGTCACGAGGTCCAGACGCGATCAGTCGATCACAGAGTCGCTCGCTCACCTTTCTGGTCGGCTTCTTCCCGCAACTCCTCCGTTGCTGGAGAGATTTAAAAAAAATTAAAAAAGGTGAGTCTGGTTCTAAAGTGGTTTCTTCGTGGACGACTTACGATGCTCTTCGCCGTGAGTGACCATGAACTCCAGCATCTTGTTCATCGCTCCCATGAAGAAGATGATCCGGAGCTGGGACATTCCCATGGTGACCAGACTCCAGAGGAAGATGGGCGAGAAGACGGAGCGTCGGAAAGGTACGGAATCTGGAGAGGGACAAGTTTCGTAAACCGTTTGGAAACTATTTAAGATTTATTTTTCTTATAGCGTACTTGGTTTGTCGTGTCCGTTGGGAAGCTTCTCCGTGGAATGTTGGACGTCTCCGTTCTTCTCGTTCAGCTTCTCCCGGACGATCTTCTGGTCGGAGGGCTGGTCCGGCAGGGACGTGAGGATCTTGCTGTAGTCCACCTCGTCGGGGGTCGGGAATCCTTCCACCGGCCAGTTCAGGAAGCAGTTGCAGAAGACGAAGCCGGCCAGACCCGCCCAGCACCACATGATCACGTGGAAGGTGACGCCGGCGTCATAGATGAGCTGCAGAGAAACACCCGAGGTTTACCTTCGTCACAGTATATTTCTGACCCTTATACTCACAGTAATACTATGTTGAAGCACAGAACCTATAAAGTATTACTCTGTATGACTACATCAAGCTCTTTAAAAGAGTGCATAGAGTAATACTACCAATCCATGTGGAGTACAAATACAAAGCCTCCCAAAGAGAAACTCTAAGCCTCTACTAATACCACAAAGCCTCGATGAGTACCAGTAATATCACAAAGCCATGATACTGTGAAGCTTCACAGAGTAAAACTACAGCTAATTCTATAATGCCTACTCCTCCCGGAGTAATACTGCGAAATTAGAGTACTAATACAAAGCTTCGCAAAGCTATACTACAAAACCTGTTAAATTACTATACATACTATGAAGCCTTGTGGAGTAATACTGCGGATCTTAGTGGAGTCTTACCGAATAATACTATTGAGTTTGACTGAGTAATACTACAGAGTCTGACTGAGTAATACTACGGAGTCTGACTGAGTAATACTACGGAGTCTGACTGAGTAATAGTACAGAGTCTGACTGAGTAATACTACGAAGACTGACTGAGTAATACTACGAAGTCTGACTGAGTAATACTACGAAGTCTGACTGAGTAATACTACGGAGTCTGACTGAGTAATACTACGGAGTCTGACTGAGTAATACTACAGAGTCTGACTGAGTAATAGTACAGAGTCTGACTGAGTAATACTACGAAGTCTGACTGAGTAATACTACGAAGTCTGACTGAGTAATACTACGGAGTCTGACTGAGTAATACTACGAAGTCTGACTGAGTAATACTACGAAGTCTGACTGAGTAATACTACGAAGTCTGACTGAGTAATATTACGGAGTCTGACTGAGTAATACTACGGAGTCTGACTGAGTAGTACTACTAAGCCTGACTGAGTAATACTACGGAGTCTGACTAAGAAGTACCTCGCAGAGGCCAAACAGCCTCGTTGTGTCGCTATGTATTTTACCAAAGTTGTACTAAAACCTTTTAACAGATGTTAGAGCGTTGTGTACCACGTTAAATTAGTACAGGGTCAGTTAGTACAACTAGTATTTACAAATGAGGCTCACTGTTGGTGTTTAAGGAAATTAAAGGATTTATACAGTCTACAAAATATGGTATTTCACTTTCAAATGAATTTTCCTTAGAGCAGAGAAAGTAAAGCTACACAGTGAAGCAAATACAATGAATGAATAAATATAATCCAGTAATATTTCTGTTGTCAACACACCTTTAATGACTCATTCCTGCATGTGTCCGGACACGTCAGGTGAAGACGCCCATAACGATTTAAAACTACCAACGAGACTCTGGTGTGGTTACCTTGACTCCGGGGAAGGTGACGGCGGACGAGGCGTAGGATCCGATCATCAGCGACATGATGGTGGAGCTCAGAGCGCCGAACATGTTGGGCAGCTGCGGAGAAAACCAGGGTTCAACGAGTGTTACGTAACGGAGGTCGACCCCGGCGCGACCCCAGAGCATCTCTTAAACATGGGTCATGAGTCGAGCATCATGACCCGCTTCAGTCTGGAGGATCAAAGGCGAGACCGTGAAAGTTCTTTACATCAGGATTAAGAAGTCGCTGAACTGGCTTCACCCAGATCAGGGGCGCACATGACCCGACGCCAGGCACTAACACATCGTATATCGGGTCGACCTATTTACTGTAGTAAGTGGCTTAGCGGACGCTACAATGACCTATTGTGTGGTCGCCGTCCTTTGATGTGAAGTGGGTCAATCATCGGGTCACATGTGTGGGTTTTAAGAGTCGCTCCATAAGCTCACTTTTTCTTCTCGGCGCCGCGACCACTCTTTGAACAGTCAGGGTGATATATGTTATATTCCTTTAAAATATTTAAAAGAAGAATCAATTATGAAGTAAACCTGCCAAAAAAACAGCTAAACAAAATGGCTACGTTAGCTGTGCTAACTTTAAATGTCACTCAACTATTGACAATAGCCTTGGTTGCTACGTTATGCTAAGCTACTCTTACAGTGTTGCTTAAATTAGCTTAAAAAATTACTTTTAAAAGATTTATTAGGAATGTTTTTCTCTTCTTTTAGTGTAGAAAAAAAAGATTACTTGTTTCTTAAATCAAAAGAGTGACAATACTAAAGGATGTAATCGCGTGCTAGTTACTGCTAATGGTGCTAATGTTACTCTGGTAATTATAAAACCATAAAATAATTCACATGAAATTCTAAAAATAATGTTGATATTCACTTAAACCAGCTTCTTGTGATGAAAGTAAAAAGTATTTCTGAGCAAGTATTTCCAACAATAAACTAACTGAACCTGAAAAAACAGAAGATAACCAGAGTTAGCATTTTAGCTCATTTGGTTTTAATGTGATTTATAAGTATTCTGGTTATTTTTAATGTGATTGAAGAAAAGCTGATCAAAGGCAAATTGGAAAGAACGGCGTAGAATCAACATGTAAGTTAATATATTAGTCAATTTAGTAGATTATGACTAAAAAACCTGCCATTCCGACATTGAGCTGGTGAAAAAACGAGCTAATGTGGCTAATCTTACGCAGTAAAATAATTTTTACTTAATATATTGAAAGAATCTACGAAAGCTACGTTAAAAAAAAAAGTTTCAATAAAATTCATTAATTTTCTTTTATCTATTATTATTTTGGTTCCTTGCCAAGTTAAGTTACAGAGGAATATACGTCTATTTATAAGATGTTAGTATTTTCTGGCAGTGTGTGTCGACACTGAAGTTGTTTCCAGAACTGTTGTCCTGACATTACCTTGACTTTATCAACATGAAAGTCATTCACAGGAAAGTATGTGAAACAACAACGTCGTGAAGTTGTCGGACACATTCACAGCAGGGCCGGGTCTAGACAGGCATGTATGAGGGGGCATTGTGCTCCAGCACCTTTTAGTTTACCTTTAGTTTGAGGGGGCACAACATTTATTTGAGGGGGCCAGGCCCCCTCTTGCCCCTGCCTAGACCCGGCCCTGATTCACAGTTATCACAACATAAATAATGTTTCTGCTCTTTCAGTTTCTTTCCAAATATACAAATTATTTATTGAAACTTTGCTTTTTTAAACATTGAATTGAATAGAATTTATATGTTCAAATATATAATTTTTTTTACATAGAGTTTGATATTCTTGTTCCAATAATTACAAAGTAACTTCCAAAATGTAGCCTTATAAATTCAAAGAGCACTGAGCTTGAACTTTCAGCCAATCGCGCGACATGCAGTCGATCATGTGACGATTTGACGCTATTAAACCACCATTTTTACATTGAATTAAATAGGCTACAAATAAAAAAATGTTGTATTTAGAACATGTGTTTTTGAATTGTTGGAATTAGAATATCAAACTCTAAGGTATATTTTAATTCAAAACGGAAACTAAAACAAAAACCTACATGTGTAAATGTATGTATATATATATATATATTTGTGTGTAAGCTAAATTATTCCAAATAATTTTCTTCTGTCCTCTCTGTCAGACTATAGTTTTTAACTAATTTTGAAAATATTTAATTAATTAAATTAAGTAATTTCATAAACGACAATTCAATCTCTATAAATAGAAATGATTACATTAAATATTTCAATTAAAACAAATGTAACCTTTTAACAAAAATAAATAATTGAATTAAATAATGAATAAATAATAACCAAAGTCATAAAAACGACAACAAGGTTTCAATAAACTATAGAATACAGTTTGAACATCTGAGGCGTTACATTAATTCAAGACGACGGCACCGATTTGGCGAAAAGCAGGATTTTTCCGGAACATGTGAGCGCGACGGTGTTGTTGTAAAAAGCTAAAAGTGCAGAAGGAAACGTGAGGTCACTGGAAGGTGCTGCAAGGAAAAATAAGTTTGTCTGGTCGCGAGGAGAAGAAAAAACATGGAGCGAGAACACTCGTCCTCATTCATCTGTTTCTCAGAAGCCGAGCACGAGGAACATTTCTAGAAGGAGGTCGAGAGGAGCCTCTGAACACACACTCGGCATCTTCCCTCTGTTGCAAAACACACATCACTCATGTGTGTGTGTCGCTGACACATGAATTACATTTTTCACACGCAGACAAATGTACCGTCCTCGAGGACACACACACACACACACACACACACACACACACACACACACACACAGGTCGAGCGCTGTCGAGAAGTCACACACAAATTGAGCTTTTGAGGTTCACCTGCTCGTGACTAATCAGGTGAGACGCGGCTCCTGGTGCGTTCACTGACCGCAGCTCCGCAGGACTTTAATGGAGCGGCAGGTTGTCGCGGAGATTAGAAGCAGAAAAGGTTTTCTAATGAGCTGGAGGACGATGACGAGGGTGAACTGAGGAGAGAAACGAACTGGCTCGTGAGTTCGGGACGAACCAGGTCATCGAGTTTATCGACGCTTGACTTTTACTTGATATTTACTCTTTATAGATTCACTTTTACTTGATATTTACTCTTTTATAGATTCACTTTTACTTGATATTTACTCTTTATAGATTCACTTTTACTTGATATTTACTCTTTTATAGATTCACTTTTACTTGATATTTACTCTTTATAGATTCACTTTTACTTGATATTTACTCTTTTATAGGTTTACTTTTACTTGTTATTTACTCTGTATAGATTCACTTTTACTTGATATTTACTCTTTTATAGGTTTACTTTTACTTGTTATTTACTCTGTATAGATTTACTTTTACTTGTTATTTACTCTTTATAGATTCACTTTTACTTGATATTTACTCTTTTATAGGTTTACTTTTACTTGTTATTTACTCTGTATAGATTCACTTTTACTTGATATTTACTCTTTTATAGGTTTACTTTTACTTGTTATTTACTCTGTATAGATTCACTTTTACTTGATATTTACTCTTTTATAGGTTTACTTTTACTTGTTATTTACTCTGTATAGATTTACTTTTACTTGCTATTTACTCTTTATAAAGTTGCTTTTACTGCACACAGTCATGAGCAGAAGATTAATTATTATTAAATCATCATGAAAGTGGATTATGATCGATTCTGTGTCGCAAACTGTGCACTTCTCTAAGTGCACTGCTTTACAGTACACATTAAGACACATGTGCACTTACTTGGCCAGTGCGTATACTTCGACAGTGTAGTACTATCTCAAATTGGAACTCTATCGCCGACACTTGACAACACTTTTCATCAATTGTAACAAGTTATTAAGTTGTGTTTTATTGTGTTATTACTGTTGTTGTGTTGTTTTGTGGTAAAATGTGTGTTTTCTCGAGACATTTACGTCAGTATCTGCTCCGAAGACACGTAGTCAGTGACGTAGCTTCAGTCATTAAGATGGAGGACGTTGAGGGTGGAAAGTGTTCATCGATCCACACTCAATTTTTTCTGGCCGATTGAGTGCACCAACTGCTCATGCGCGTGCACTCAAAATATTAAGTGTAAGTGCAGAAGTGCGCAGTTTAGGAAACGCCCCCAGTAATATCAGTTTAAATAAGACGACTATTTCGAATTAAATGTTTTTTTACACTTAGAATTTAGTATTCTAATTCCATTAATTCCAATTAAATCCAATATTTCTTAATCCATAGCCTTTTAAATTCAATACAATACCAAAAAAGTACCAAGCTACTTAATCAAACTTTCAGCCAATCACGTGATGCGCAGTAAATCACATGACGACGTCTGGTGGCACTTTTTCTTATTGAATTTAAAAGTCTTCAAATGTATAAATATTGCATTTAGACAATTAACTTCTGAATTGTTGGAATTCGATTATGAAACTCCATGTGTAGAAACTGTCTTTATTACATTTTCTTTTTTAATACGATTATAAAGAAAAACCCATTAAAGCTTTTTGTATAAAAAATATTTAATTATTTAATTTAAAATATAATTAAACGCTTAAAAAAAATCTAAGTTTTAACATCAATTCAATATCGTGCTGAAACTGATGGTTGCAGGAATAACGACGGGAGGTGACGTGAGGTCGGGCCCATCTGAGCGACACAATGACTCAGTGTTCTGATCCATTACCTTCAATGAACACAATCAAGTGGAGAGCCTCTGGTATCAACAATAACACGATGAAAGGAAGAAGGTGGGAGTATTTCTTTTCTTCATCTCTCGCTCCGAGTGTCGCAGCTGCAGCGTTTTGTCTCTGCGGCGATCGCGGCGGGAAATAAACGCCACAGACGGTCAGCGGCGGCTTCTTCTTGACTCCTTCAAGACCTTCAAAGTGGATTTATAGCAGCAGCTGCACCGAGGTCACGTTCCCCGAGACGCGTTCGTATGGACGCCACGGGAACTTCATTATTGTCTCTTGACCAAGAGCTTTAAGAATGAGTCGGACTGCGTGTCACCCCGGCTAGCGAGAATTCTGAGCCGCTCTAGTAGGAGAACTCACATTTCCAAGATCCTTAAAACTGTTTCTTTCAGGATCTATTTTGAAATTCTGGTTCTTACTTTCAGATCTATTCATGGTCAGACCTTCCATCAGTGATCTGATTCAGACTTACACCCCAGCTCGGGCTCTGAGGTCTGTGGATCAGAATCTACTGATGGTTCCTGAACACGGTTCAGGACCAGAGGAGAGAAATCCTTCCAGACTGTTGCTCCTAAGCTTTAAGAACCATCTTCTTCTCCCTGTTCCCGAGCCGTGTTCGTATGAACATGTTGAGAATCAAGTTCACTATTGTCTCTTGATAAAGAGCCTTGAGAATGAGTTGGACTGCGTGTCACCCCAGCTAGCTGGGACTATGTATTATAAATCAATAACAGAAATGTTTTATCCTTAACAGTCACATCTTTGTTTTTTTATTTAACATTAAATGTATCAACTTGTTTCAGCTCTTATCATCTTTATATATACGTATATATATATATATATATATATATATTTTTTTTTTGAGCCATATCTAACTTAATTTTGTCTTAAATATACAGTTAGAAGTCTCATTAATTATATATTTGCTGTGTCAGTGTTAACTCGTGGACAAAAATAGTTTCACCAACAAGTTTGTCAACATTATTATGGTCACATGACCTCGAAGGAACTTCCTGGTTATTGGCGGGAAATGTCAAGTAATTATTACTGTGGAACATCTCTGAGCTATTTTTATGAAGTAAAAGTAAAACAAGACAACTTATAAGAAACTCGCTGAGATTGTTTTCAATCATTGCATCAGTTATTAGGGTTTGATGTTATTACTAGTCTGATGAAGCTTCATGAAACAGTATCATTATCTTCAGAGTCCACTAGATGGCGTCTCTGAACTACTTTACTTTGTTTTGAACAACTGTTCTAATGAAACATCATTTTTTAAACTGATGGCGCCACCTACTGACCTCTGAACAACATGACACTGTTTCATGAAGCTTCATTATCACTAGTGATTCCATGTTAACCTTTATTAATTTTATGAAAGTTCAAAGGGACATGTTTTCCATTCGCTAATCAATAAAGTATGAAACATGTTGATGATATAAAAACAAAAAATGTTCCTCATGTTTTCCCTTATCAGGGACTTAATGGGTAATTTTTTTTTCATTTTATTGCACTTTTTTTAAGTATATCAGTGCCTTCAGAAAGTTTGAAATGTATTCAAATTAATTGAATTGTTTTTTTTATATATATTATTTAATTATAAAATGTGTACAGTTAAAGGTTTGGTGGTTTTTTTAAATGATTTTTAGCCTTATTAATTCAATACCAAAAAAGTAAAATTTCAGCCAATAATACGACGCACATGACGACGTAAAAGTGTGTAAATTCAATGGGTTCTAAATCAACCGTAATATTTATCTGTAATAATAGTTTTACAGCTTGGTATGAGTAGCTCTGGGTTCGATTGGATTGGTCTGGTAAGATGGCTCTATTATACACACACTTTATATTGAATTCAAAAGACTATAAATTAAGAAATATCGAATTTAGAAAAAATATTTTTAAATTATTGGATTAAGAATATCGAACTCTATGTGTAAAAAAAATATTACGCAAATATTCCAATTTTATGAATGAAATTAGGCAAAAAAAAGATAATCTTTCAACAAATACTGTAACTTGTTATAACGTGTTCAAAGCGTCAAGAGGTCGTAAGTTCATGTAACTTTTCTTTTTTCCTGCACATCTGTTTCTGGACGACTTCCTGTTGTGCGCTAAACCACTCGCACAGCTAAGTGCATCCACATGTGTGCACAGTCGTGCCGGGTTAAAAGAAGTCCGACTCGACATTCGGGGTGAGGATCAGAGGTGAAGTGGGGCCCCCCCTCCCCCCCGACAGAGGGTGTGCGACCCGGGCCGAGCTGTGATTGGTGGAAACTCTTGTTCCGCTCGACTGTCATGCAAACACATGCCGTCCCGAACACCAGCGCCGACCCACATACCTGGCAGGACAGCGAGGACAACGACACACTGCAGGTGATAATACTGGCAGCAGCTGACGCGTCACACGCCAGAGCACATGTCCGGGAGTCAACAAACACTCGCGTCACGACATGTGTTGCCTTTGAGGCTCGAGCTAACATCGCGTCTCTTCCAGGAACGACATGACCGTTTAAATAACGACGCTCACCGTCAGCGAGGTGAACGTCAGGCAGATTCCTCCGAAGCCGTTGAGCGACAGCGCCAGGAAGATGAGGGCCGACAGACCTGAGGGACGACGAGACCAACGATGAAGACACGAGTCAAAAGGACGTGAAAGTGTAAAAGTGCGTCTCACTCAGAGGGTTGTAGGAAGACGCCGCCATCATGATGCAGGACGAGGCGAAGCAGGAACTGTCGACAGAAACGCAAAGAATATTTTTGTTTGAAAACGTTTTTAGTTGCTTTTCTTTGACCCACAAGTTTCAACTCTTTCCAGTGTTCGCACTCGAGTCACACTTTTATTTTGACAGGCTTTTATGGAAGTTTATCAGTGTCGTTAGAATTTTGAATGGTTTGAATAAAAAACTTGTGGTTGTTGTGTTTTTAAGCACTGAATTTTTGTATTTTTTTAATCATTAAGTTAAGAGAAATTACCTTTTTCACATAGAGTTTGACTTTATAATGCAATATTTAACAAAACAAAGTTTCAAGATTCAATAGTTTTAAATCCGTAGCCTTTTGAATTCAATATAAAAATGGTGGAATAATAGTGTATAAACTTTGTATGTTCTTCCATGTCGTCATGTGATCATCTGCGCGTCGCATGATTGGCTGAGAGGTAGTGGTGAGTCGATGAAGCTTCATGAAACAGTGACATTATTTTCATCTTTGCACTATTTTCCTTTGTTTTGAACAACTGTTCTAATGAAACATCTTTTTTAAACTGATGGCGCCACCTACTGACCTCTGAACAATGTGACACTGTTTCATGAAGCTTCATCACTAGTGAGAGGCTGATCAAGTCTCTCGGTGATCTTTTGGTTAAGTATGGTGACACTATCATTCCAATATTTTGTCTTTTTTCTTTTTAATTATTCAATTAAAAAATAATCTCAGATTCAACTGCTAAATATTTTTGCTAAGATATACTTTCATAGTTCAACTTTAAACACAACACTTTCTTTAACGAGAACTTCTAAATCAAATAAACGTTTTCGCCGATGACTTATGAAGTTACCCGTGTGTTAGCTAAGATCATCTGTTTAGTAAAAACAGTTTGTCACATGACCAGTACTCCCCACAAAATGTTGTCAGTTTTCTCTGGACACTCGTGTTTCCTCCCATTTATTTACTGTCTATTCTATCGAGTCATTTTAATGTTTGTGAAAACTTAAAAAAGCTAAAGGACACAAAACATGATCTAAATATTATTTAAATATTATATTATATATTATATCATGAAACAGTGTCATTATCTTCAGAGTCCACTAGATGGCGTCTCTGCACTATTTTCCTTTGTTTGGAACAACTGTTCTAATGAAACTTCACATAGTTTTTAAACTGATGGCGCCACCTACTGACCTCTGAACAACATGACACTGTTTCACGAAGCTTCATGAAACAGTGTCATTATCTTCAGAGTCCACTAGATGGCGTCTCTGTACTATTTTTCTTGGTTTTAACAACTGTTCTAATGAAACATCATTTTTAAACTGATGTTTATTAATATTATATATTATATCATGATGTTAGTTTTATCTGTTGTAACAAATACTTCAGTATATCTTGGTTGAGGGTGTGTGACGTGCACACGTGTGCACACACGTACACTCACACACCCACACTCACACACCCACGACCAGGAATGTCGTCCAACCACTCGTGGAATTTACTACGAGGGACCAAGAGAAGTCGTTCAACTGGGATTCTCACCGTCAACTTTCTCACAATGCTTTCTACGTGACTCATGAGGAGGAGCGTCAAGTGCAGTTCCTCACCTGCCCACCAGGCGGATGGGTCGCGGTCCGAACTTGTCCATCAGGATGCCCAGAGGGAGTGTGGTGGCGCTGAGCAGGAAGGAGCCGATGGTGAAGCCCAGGTTCAGCATCTCCTCCTGGTCCACGCAGCTCGGCCACTCCTCGGCCTCGGAGGAGGAGGAGGAGGAGGAGTTGGCAGGAGGAAGGAGCGAGGAGTCATTCTCTGGAGGAGAAGAAGACAAACTTTCACTCGATTGATGGAGGAACAAGATTCTCAAATAATCTTGTTTTAAAGCTTTTGTGGGAAAATAAAAACTTCAATGTTCATTTGATCTATTTATCCATCTATTCATCCATCTGTCCATCCATCCCTTTAGTCATCCGTTCATCTATCCATCAATCCATACATCCTTTTAAACATCTTGTGACACTTCTCTCCAGCCATCCATCCATGCATTTTTTTATCCATCCATCCCTGAATCCATCTGTGCATCTACCCATCCATCAATCTATATATCCCTACATCCATTCATCCATCTATCCATCCACCCACCTGTCTATCCATCTATCTGTCCGTCCATCCATCCACCCATCTATCTATCCATTCATCCATCTATCCATCTGGCCGTCCATCCATTCATCCACCCATCTATCTATCCTTCCATTCATTCATCCATCTATCCATCCTTCCATTCATTCATCCATCTATCCATCCATCCATTCATCCACCCATCTATCTATCCTTCCATTCATCCATCCATCCATTCATCCACCCATCTATCTATCCATCCATTCATCCACCCATCTATCTATCCTTCCATTCATCCATCCATCCATCCATCCTTCCATCCATCCATCCATCCATTCATCCATCTATTCATCCATCCATTCATCCACCCATCTATCTATCCATCCATTCATTCATCCATCCATCTGTCTATCCATCCATCTATTATCCAAACTCAAAATAATAGGATGTAGTGAAAGTGGTGTAATACAGTTAATATGTATACATTTAAAAAGAGAATAAATATTTGTTTGTTATTCTTTAAAGATTAATCTTATCTAGAAAGTTCAGAAATCTTCCGCAGTCATTGAACACAAGTGTCACACAGTAGCTCGACTCAACATCGATCAGATTCACCTGCAGGGAAATACAAATACACAAAACTAAACTTGACCTAGTTTCCTCTTTGTAGTTTTAATGAGTCACGAAAAACTAGGAACTGTAATTACCAAAAACAAACAATGACTTGTGCGTCATTGACTTCGTTACTCTCACTCTTTTATTGAACTATCTTGGTCTTGGTTTCTCTGAGAATGTTGGACGTCATGATTCCAGTCTTTGGTCCGACAGATTTTAAAATGACGGCAAAACACACCCACACAATAATTACTACTATTATTATCATGTGACCAACAAAGCTGTGAGTCAGTGACGGTGTTTTCATACGACGTAATAAAATACTTTTTTTTTACCAGAATAAAAAAAACGAAAAACTGAACCAAAAAGAGCCTTTATGGCATTTTATGATTAACATAGACACATGCTGTATGTCGCAACAGAGGCTTCACGACATCGCAGTTACGATGTCCTGACACTGGAGGAGCCAAAAAACTATTATATTATTTCACATATTGCTGATTTAATCTTATCACCTGGATTGATCCCTAAATGCCTACGGTCAAGTGAGGGTGTTAGTAGTGTAATAACGGAAGAATGAGATCCCAGCGATGACTGAGGACGAGAGGATACAGTGAGTCCAGCAGCTTTTGAAGCTAATTGCTAATAATTGCAATTCAACCATTCTGCTGCTAGATGGCAGCAGTCGTTATGACCTCCTTAGACAAAGGAACTATAAAGTACTGCGAGCTCCTGGCGATGACTGAGGACGAGAGGATACAGTGGACTCCAGCAGCTTTTAAAGCTGATGTTTGGACATATTTTGGTTTCAAAACAAAATGAAAGCAGTTACGACTTCGTCAAGAGTCATGTGGTCTGTAAATACTACAACACCAGAGTCAAGTACTCGACAGTACTACACATATATACTTGTTACTACAATATCACATGGTGGACGTGTGATGTTCGTACCTGAGCACAGGTGGGAGTAGAACCCTTCTCTCTTGAGCATGATGAGCAGCGAGCCCCAGCCCAGCAGCACCGCGGAACACAGCAGGTTCTCGATGACGGCCGTGACCGCCATCCACCAGCGCCTCCTGTAGGCCTGGACCAGAGAGGGCGCCATCGCTGCGCTGAAAAGAAGGAAAAAAAGGAGAAAATAAAATACAGATTAATAAACTGTCACTGTTTGTTTCTGACTATTTGACGAGCAGATGATTGTTTAATTCATTCTTCCTGCGAGTCACGTGAACGACAGGAAAACCTGACTCGACCTGCACGGGTTTGATTTGACATGTTTGAGTTGAAGCGGATGCTGACTCAGCAGTTTATTTGCTGAGGACCAGAGAGAACCTCCTGGACGGGAAGTGTCCATGGCAGATAAAAAACCGTCACTATGCTGATGCAGCTAAGATACGAGACCACCCCACCTTCACACCCTGTGACCCCCGATATTGTTTAATCCATTAAACAGCAGCAGTGACACAGAAAATGAAGTTATGTATGTTTTTTCCGACTGTAAAGAACTAAATAATTGTGATTAATACTTCATGAGGAAAGTATTAAACGGATGAATAAATTAAAATTAATTTAATGGCCAATAACAATATTCAATGGATAAATAAACAATAAGTAACTGCTAATAACACCATTATTAGCTCGGAAACACAAAATATCAATTATAAAGCGTCCCATTAATGAGTAAATATATAATAAAAGCAGTAATTAACAATAAAAATAGGTAAATATAATGTATTTAAATATTTTAAAAAACGTAAAAGAGGATAAAAATAAAGGAGACAGAAGAATTAAGATTGATTAAGAATTAATCAAAGTAGTATTTTTAGTGTTCTATTAAACACATTGTTTCACTTAGTGTTCAGGAAATGTTTAAATCAACTTTTTTCTTCATACTTTAGGTGTTTTTTTTCATGAAAGAAAAGTTTCTCTCTACTTGTCTAACTTTTTTTTCATATATTATTGTGACACAATCATTAACCCGGTTGCTTCACCTCTCAAAAAACATCCTTTAAACCCTTTTTTTGGGGGAGCCTCAGGGTCAATGTGACCCAAGGCCCAAGGGCGTGGGGGGGACAACATGTGTTTGTGGTATCCCTTGTTTAGCTTTTGGGTTGAACGACCACCTCGTCTTCCATAAATACATATGTAGTGGTGGAGGTTGTTCATTTTGACCCGCGCTAAACATGGGATACCACAAGCACATTTGTTTTCAGGCCTTCGGGTCACCTTGACCCAGAGATAACACAAGCAGTTCAAAAATGCACAATATTTTTACGTCCCATATCTATTTTTTCTCCTCAAAAATCATTTGATTTAACCAGGATGTCACTTCTTTAAATAAATAATATTATTATTTCCAGGATTTCACAAGTTAAAAGAAACTTTTCTTGTATTGTATTTGTTATTATCTCAGGCATAGTCAGCTTTAAATAGAGCCCACAGTGTCTTTCTCTTGGTAATGAGAGCTCATGTCGACACTCTTTGTTTTGTAAATGCCTGTTTTGGTATCCGACACCTTCGGACCAGACCGTTCTGGTCCAAACCCCCCGCGAGGAGGGAAACAATGCCGAGTGGCTCGGCATCAAAATAAGTTTGACATTTGCATCAGTAAAAACTGCAGCGAGAGGCGACGAGCGTTTGCATGTGAAGAGATCAGGCCCCGAAGGAAGACCCTCGAGACATTCATTCACGCCTATTACCGGCTCCGACCTTAACTCGACGTAAAGAACTCTTTGCGTAATTCTTACGTGATTTTTATCGACCGCGCGACAGGAATAGCTGCAGCCAAACACGCTCAGTCGTGACCGCCTGCAAACATGTTGACGGGTCAGAGCGACACAACTGGACCTGTCATAGTCACATGCCTCCCAATTTAAACCCGCTTGTGTCAGAGTGCACCAGGAAAAAAGGTGAGGGAGGAAGGATGGCGAGGAAGAGGGAGTGAGGCTCAGGAAAAGACTTTCAGCACTTTTTTTAAAGAGGGAGTTTCTTCAAAGAAGATCTTATGTTTGTGTAAAGAGATTATCTGGTGTCAAGTCTTTGATAATGAAGTGTAAACAACACCAGACCTTAGACACACACGGATACATTATTTAATCATATTTATATATTTAAACCATGTGTGTCCTTAAGTATGAGTTAAACACGTCTAACTTTACTTTATTCGTTCATTTATTTAATGTTTCGACGCAAACGTTTTGAAACTTGCGCCTCAATCTTTCACTTTAGCTCAGTTAAGTTGAATAAAAAACGTGTTTTATTTCATTCTATAGTATTTTGCTGAACTTCAATGTTAAATATTATTAAATTAGCAACATAACCTTGTTTTTTATGAGTCATTCATCTTATATTATTGTAGGTTATTCATCTTATTACTGTTGATATCCATTTTTTATATTGTATTTCCTGTTTTGATTTTCTGCATGACTGCCAATGAAAGTTGAAACTGATTGATTTGATCATTTCTTGTTGACCTACTGATTCTGATATATTTCGCAATATATAATCTCTTTATTTTTCTACTATTACTTCAAACAAAACATAGTTAATCACAAGTATTTTTAAACCTATGTTTAGTCTAAGAATGTGCTTAAAATCAGGTTTATAAATGTTATTTAAAATAAATAAAAATGAACATAAATCTCTAAAGTACATTTTTGGCTAGTTTATGAAATGAAAGAAGTCAACTCTACATACAAGGAGTTCAAGTTTAATTGTTAGAGGAAATGTCCAATTATGGAAAAGTTTTTCCCAAACATAAAAATAACTTCAGGCTCAAAAAAGGAAAAGGGGGGAGGACGAGCGTGACATGGCAACCCACCGCTGTCAGACGTGTGTGTCCTTTAAGTAAATCTGAGACGAATCTAAACTGTTTTAACTTCCATGGCTCTTATCTCTTGTTCTTCCTCTTCCCGCTCGTTCTCTCTCCACACACGCCTCTGTGTGTGTGTGTGTGTGTGTGTGTTGACACAACCTCTGCCAAACGAGTCGCCCTGGTGTCGTGTCAGTAAATACACAAAAGTATGAACGAGAAACGAAAAGATGTTAAGCGAGTCGTGATCAATAAAGTTTTAGTTTAACACCATATATGGACGTGGCTTCCTGAAAATACCTGAGAGCTGAGTCATAAATATTTTTAAAAAGTTAGTTAAATAAAGAAGTTTTTTTTAAACGCAATAAAAACATAAATAGTTATTTAATTACATGTTTTAAATACTTGTGAGTTTGAAGCGAAAGTGCGTCCATCACTCGTCGCCCAGTGTTTATAAAAAATGGAAAACTCTATTTTCACCAGTTTTTTAAGAAACATTTAGTTGTTTTAGGAGCGGATGTAAAGCAGCCCGGCCCCCGGAGCAGCTGTCTCCCCGCAGGCATGACCTCAACCAAGGGTCCGGTTACTAAAAACCGTGGGGCCCCGCCGGGTCACGTGCTGCGACACACTGTACGTATATTTCCATACGTGGATGGTGCGTTCATGTACAGTCGGAGATGATGATGATTGATCGCTATTGTTTTCAAGAAAAACAAATACATCTTCGTTTTTAAATAAAAAAGAAACACAACTTCTTACAAGAAACTTAAATATAACAAGATCGTTTTATGAAATGACGTACAGTCCGTGAACGCAACACGTGCCTTTTCTTTACCTGCGCGCTCAACTCCCCCAAAAATATGAATTAAAAAAACAATTATTTTTAAAATTCCGAGTAAAAATCGAATCCGTTTAAAATATCTATTTATATCATTTCCAAAAGTTAAAATATTGAAGTAAATTCTTCTGACTCTGCCACGTGTTTGCGCCGGTTCGTCCAGCTCCGCTCACCTATACTACACGTAATACTACACTAGTTCCGCGTCACGAACGTTGTACTTACTTGAGATGCTTGTCGTGGAAGAAAGTTAGTTTAAAAAATGAAAGAGACGCTGGAGATGAGAAGCTCAGTCTCTCCTCACTTTCTTTCTTGTGCGTCGCGTCCACTTCAGGCTCCCTTTTCTCTCCGGTTTCATGGCAGTCAAACCCCCTTTTCTCCTAATTTGACTTTTAATTCCCTCCCTCTTTTCCAGGGGTTTACCCTCAGCAGGGAGGAGAGAAGTCAGTCCTACTGCCTTAGTTCTGCCTCTCAGAGAAAATCTTGTCAAAAGTCTCGAAAAGTCTTTTCTCTCACAAGTAAAGTCACTGTTAATGAGTTATTAATATCATTATTTTCAAAAACGTTTTATCAATTACATTTTGAAATGCAGTGATGCTCTCACTGAGTCTCGTTTTAACAAGGTTTCTGCCTCAAATTTGTCATCTTTGTCGTCATCTAATTCATAAATGTATTATTATTTAAAGTCTTCATTTACAAAAGATATTACAACCAAAAAAGAACATCATTCATATTGACTGATAAACATAACAGCAATAATAATATTCATAAAAATAATAATAATACAACACATTATTATTTTACTATCATTGCCAAAATTTTCATTCATTTATATAATTTTACCGAATGTTTTATCATTTACATTATGAAATGCAGTGATGCCCTCACTGAGTCACGTTTTAACAAGGTTTCTGCCTCAAATTAGTCATCTTTGTCATCATCTAATTCATAAATATATTATTATTTAAAGTCTTAATTTTCAAAAGATATTTCAATAAATATTATCAAATAAATACAGAGGTAATAATATCATTATTTTCAAAAACGACATCATTCATATCATTTTTTATCAATTACATTTTGAAATGCAGTTATGCACTCACTGAGACTCGTTTTAACAAGGTTTCTGCCTCAAATTTGTCATCTTTGTCATGATGTAATTCATAAATATATTATTATTTAAAGTCTTGATTTACAAAAGATATTACAAACAATATTATCAAATAAATATAGAGTTAATAATATCATTATTTTCAAAAACGACATCATTCATATAATTTTACCGTATGTTTTATCAATTACATTTTGAAATTCAGTGATGCCCTCACTGAGTCTCGTTTTAACAAGGTTTCTGCCTCAAACTTGTCATCTTTGTCATGATGTAATTCATAAATATATTGTTATTTAAATAATTAATTTACAAAAGATATTACAATAAATATTATCAAATAAATAAAGAGTTAATAATATCATCATTTTCAGAAACGACATCATTAATATTGACTGATAAACATAACAGCAATAATAATATTCATAAAAATAATAATAATACAACACATTATGATTTTATTATCATTGCCAAAATTTTCAATCATTTATATCATTTTACCAAATTCTTTATTTACTTCATTATGAAATGCAGTTATGCCCTTACTGAGTCTCGTTTTAACAAGGTTTCTGCATCAAACTTGCCATCTTTGTTATAAGCTAATTTATTAATCACATCATTTCCAAGTCTCATATCAAACAAACGTGTTACAAACATATTTTTTTGAGCTGTAAAAGAAACAGTAGTAATAATGTTTAAGACGTATATCAGAGGATACTTGTAGTGGATTCACAATAACACCTACGAACCATTTAAAGTTTTAATTTAAAAACAATATTATCAAATAATTAAAGAATTATTAATAACATTATTTTCAAAAACGACATCATTCACCTGAGAAAAATACACATAACCATAATAATAATAGTGTGAATATTAATACAAGTCATTACAACCATAAAAATTGTTATTATTGTTATTAACATTATCATTATTATTATTAATTTATTAATTTATTTTTGTTAATTCACTTGAATTATTTAGTTGCGTCGACTTTGATGAATCATTTTGTTTTATAAAATGTTAACTTCAAAGCTATTAGAATTATTAAATGTCAGGAGAAACATATTCTGCATGTTTGACATTATTTTTACCAAATATCTTATTTACTGTTTTTCTTATATACAATTTATAAATGAGTAATAGCATCATTTCCAGGTCAAATGTCAAACAAACGTGTTAAAAACATCATATTTCTTTTAGCTGTAGAATAAACTGTAGTAATAATGTTTAAGATGTATAGTATAAAATCATACTAGTAATATGAATAATAATAATTTTTAAATATATATATATATATATATATATATATATATATATATATATGCCCTCACTGAGTCTCATTTTAACAAGGTTTCTGCCTCAAACTTGTCATCTTTGTCAATTAATAAATGAATGATTGCATCATTTCCAACTCTTACATCATACAAACGTGTAAAAAAAATCATATATTTTTATCTCTTTAAGAAACAATAGTAATAATGAGTAATCTGTATATCAGAGGATACTTGTAGTGGATTCACACTAACAACTAGTTACCATTCAAAGTCTTAAACTAGCCTTATTTGGTGGATACGACACGATCTGGTAACAGTGATCCAGCAGACGAGCTCCGTCCAACACACTCTTGGTTCCTTCTGTGTTAATGATTAATCGCCTCCAACTGTTGTCATGGTTTGAAAACATCAGGATCAAATAACTCGCCGTGAACAAACCAAAAACATTCCCGTGAAACATGGCGACATCCTCGCTCCACGTTTACACAAAAACGACGAGGCATCTGGAGATTTCATTTTGTGCTATTAGATAAACATGGAATATTTGTAGTGAAACATATGCTTTTGATTTACTTGTTTGTAAATTTTTTTTTAGCGATTCAACAGTATTTTTATTTTTAGAGAGAAAAAAGTATATACACACACGTTGGTAAATCCATCTGTTTGTCTGGTTAAGTGATGAGTTTTACACTAAAACCCCCAAAACCTTCTGTCTTGAGACAAATGATTGAAAAAATGTTTTTCTTTTCTTCCTGAAATGGAACCTTGAGAACATTTTCACATTTTCTCTAACATTCGCAGGAAGTTTCAGGTGAAATCTTTGAGGCATTTTCATTCTCAGACGAGCAACTTATTTGTGTTTACAAGAGTATAAACACACCACACTAAAACCATAAACTAACACAAGTGTCATAAACTACCTCAAGCCACTCATTTTTGACAAAAAAAAAATTGTACTAAATTGTTTTATCCAACTTTAATTCAATTTAAAGTTAGGTAACTCATTTTTCAATAAAACAAACTCCCTAAATGAAGTAAAATGTATATATGGTTGATGATAGTAACTGGTTAATGAGGCTTCATGAAACAGCTGATGAGGTTTCATGATACATTTGTCTTCATTTTGCCACTAGATGTTACTGAGTTTTTAAAAATGATGCCAAGTTTCTTTGAATTAGTAGATCAGAGTGCCATCTAGTGGCAGACACTGTATCGTGATACCTCATCACCAGCTGTTTCACGAGGCCTCACCGACCCATCACTAGTCGATAAACCTGGTTAGTCAAGGCACGGCTGATGGAGTTCTGTCACCTTAGCCTCGAGGGAGGACTGGAGCTCGCACGACTCCTTCTGCACCACACAGAGTGACTCATCTTCAAAAAGTTCCAGTTATCCACCTTTTTCCTGAAAATTCCATTACATTTTCTTTAATATGTTTTGCTAACGGAAAGATTAACACAAAAGAAAACACAAATATCAATTTGTTGTTTTTATTTCAAGTTAATCAGACCAATTATTTGGATCCATTTCGTTGACAGCGAAGAATTGAACGAGAACAAAAGAGTTCAATAAGAAAGTCTTTAAAGTTGGCAGAACATACTTGAGGTTCCGTTGTAAAGCGATCATCTGGACAGAAGCAATCATGGCTTTTACTTCCTCACACAAATGTTATCACAGTATTGATTATTACTGGACAAAGGTGATCAATACACTAATCCAGTCGACCATTGTTGCTGCTTCAACGTCTTCAGGAATGACTACTTATGGGTAGTAAAACTAAACTTTATACAATTATATACCAGAAACTTAAAATACCACATTGACTTCTACAAGTCGTGGCCCCAACTTTTCTCTTCCCCTATATAGTATTGTTTATATCACAGGTATTAAGATAATAAGGTAATAACAGCTTATTAATGTAAAGAATTATCAATAAATTTCCAACAAAAGTAAAAAAGATGTTGTTGAAGTAGAGTTGAGTAAAGAGTTGAAGTAAATGGTAAGTGTTAAATTGAGGATCTGAGGATAAAAAATAATGTCACAATCTTTTTTCGTTCCGTGACTTTGACCGTAGACATCAAAGGCGTACCTTCTGAGCCTGTTAATTTTATTTCTTTGTGAAATACTTACTTGTTTGCCCATTGATAATTATCGACAAGGTTTTTCTATAATGTACGATTATATATATTGAGTTTTTTCCGAACTGATGGCGCCACCTAATGACCTCTAAACAACATGACACTGTTTCATGAAGCTTCATCAACACATCACTACATATCACCATTGTGCGCATACAAACAAAATACACTGCTGTTATTTTTCTCACCAAAATATACCAGAAACTGCGATAAATTTCCCATCAGGGATGACTGGGACGAGGTCAAAAAAGTTGCAAATCTGTGACATTTTCTCAAACATCTCCTTCTCTGGTGAACGTTCACGTAGAAACACCATTGAAAATTTAAAACGTAGATAAAAGTCCTAATGATCAACGTGGGATTTGATTCTTTTGTACCGTTTTATAGTTTTTTCGTCACAGGGCAAAGCGCACAGCAACACTCTTGCGGGGTAATTGTCTAGTTCTCTTTCATATTATCTGTCATGACTAGTTACATTTGGAAAATTTTCTACTCACACCACATAAATCTCATGCTATTATCTAAACAATACAGAATAGCTACGACATTGCAGTTACACAGTTCTGACACTGGTGGAGCCAGAAACAACATTTCCAATCTTACCTATTGTCGATTTAGAGACGACAACTCGTGGTAGAATATGATGCAACTGCAAAACTAAATAAATTCAGTTGAAACCGTGACAATATCGATGACCGATCACATCGTGACCCTAAAGAAAACTGATCCATCTTTAGAATTTTGAAGTTGAAAGTCTGGTCTAAGATCTTAAACCTTCCTTTGTAGACGGACCTGCTCCCGGTGGCTGGATCATCGGCTTAATCCTCCTCTATGGAAAGAACTTTAGGCTTCAATCTTTATTAATTCTGTCAGATTGACAGCTTAGCAGGAATAATTCCCTGGTAATTCCTGTTCCCAGTCAAAAGCATTAGTCCTGCTTGTTCACAGCTCCACAAAGGCGGCTCCCTGCTGGGTCCTTGTGCGAGGTCTTCCCGTTCTTTCCCCCTTATTTCCAACTACTGCGATTCGTCAGACTTTGCACTTGGTCATATAGCATTTGTTCCAGGTCCTGGACATATGCGGGGAAAGTATTTTCACCGGCACAACCTTAATGAAATAATCCTGTTTGACTTTGGCCTCTCCAGCTGAGGAAACCTGGAAACATGACATTTGACCTCACCTGTAACCCGACCAAGGGAACGTCCAGTCAGCTCAGACTCCCGCTGCTGTGACGGACCAATGGAGGGAAAAGTTCACCGAAGTACATTTTTCCTCCAGTCAGTTACTGTAACACATGGTACTAATAAAGCGGACGGTACTGATGTTCGATCCGGACCTTTAATTCGCTTTGAATGATCAAGTGCGTTAGCATTTTAGTTAGCATTAGCATTAGCCAAGATTGATGCAACATCTTTCCTCATGGGGACTAAAAACTAGAGGTGTAAGAAAATATAAATACACCTAAATCTTGAAAGTAAATTTCAAACTTTAGAATTAATATAACTATACTTGATTTACAATTAACATGCAGATATTCCTCACATTTCTTTGTTGCAATTAAACTATTCTGCTCCTAGCTGGCAGCAATCGTTACGACCTCAGTAGACAAAGGAACTAAAAAGTCCTGCGAGCTCCCGGCGATGACTGAGGACGAGAGGATACAGTGGCCTCCAGCAGCTTTAAAAGCTAATGTTTTGACACATTTTGGTTTTAAAACAAATAAAAAGCAGTTATTGGTCAAACACCAAGATTTGTTCACTGCGCGTCATCAATCCAGGAAGTCTCCACCTCCTAGGAACTCATTGTATAAACAAACTGGGCGTGATTACAGCTGGCTGGAGGAGGAGTGAAGCTATTATTATGTCATAACGGACTCCGCTCTCGTAACCTCTCGTTCGCCAAGATTTCAGAGCAACTTTATAAAGTAATAAGTTGCATCCTGGGGAGGAAGACTTCAACATTTCAAATATTTAATATAATAATTGTAGCTTGTGTAGGACTTAAACACCTTGCAAAAGTAAAGTGATGACAATTTTTCCTCTATATGAGTTATTGTGTGACGCTTCCATCAACTTCATCACCAGAAGAAACTGAGCTACAGTAAGAAACATTTTTTCTCTGAAATACAAATACACATCAAGTACGTCACATGTTCTCACCAGAAAACTTGTGTTTCTGAACAAACAGCGTTTGTTTGTGTTCTTGTGTGTGTGAAGTACATGTTAGTGACGCCAACGTTGAACCTCACACAGAGAAACGAAGGTTTCCATGAAACTTACCATGTGCTGGTCTTAACTATGTGTGTGAGTCCAGCGCGCACATGACTGCGTGGAGATGTTTGAGACAAAAGATTCCTTCTTCTCCGTCAAAGCTGCCTACTTTGCAGGAAAGAAAAAATGGGGGGAGGAGCTGCTTTTTAAAGCTAATTGATGGAAGTTTGCAAACAATTATTTCATTTCACTCAAACAATTTGATGATAAGCGAGGAAACGTTCGAATATTTTAGTTGAACCACTTTTGCCACAGCATGTATTGTATGCATTTAACATGTAATGTATTTAAAACAGAAAAGTATACCAGCGCGGCAACAACTTGACTAAAATCATGGTGGACGGCGACATCTGCCGGTCATTGAGGGGAAATGCACGTATACTGCGCTTCAATTCAAACGGCGTTGTTTGCTGTGTACATTTTGTTTAATGTATCGTACACTTTCAAATATAAACAATTTATCATTTTAACTTAATAAAACATTTCTTTTAGATTACACATTTCAGATAGAAGTAAGTAAGTAAGTAATTTGTATTTATATAGCGCTTTTCTAGACCAGGGTCACAAAGCGCTTAAACAATCACAACGATACTCAATCAAATATAAACTTTAAAGGTCAAGATAAAACTGAGAACAACACAGGACTCTTAGAAAATCAAGATATTTAAGTAGAAAGAACAATTCTTAATATTTATTTTTTTAATATTTAAGTTTTATTATATGTACATTAGACCAATATTTAATGAACAATAGACTGTATAGATTCTATTAAAACATGATGTTATCAGCATTTGTTAGTTAAGGTCAGTCATATTCTGCACATGGGTGGAAGTCTTGGTGCAGACCCAGATGATGCATTTGATCGGTTATAAGACTCTGAGCCGATTTTTACATTATTAAATGAGGGAACTTTATCCTTCTTTCCTAACCTGCTATTTTTTAGGAAAAACAAAATACATTTTTTTACGTGAATATGTGGGCATTATATTGTTTAATTGATTCTCTCGTTTGAGTTCATCGCCCTCTCATCGTAGAACTTTATCTCAGCCACGTCAAGCATCACCACATGAGTCAGCTTGTGTTTCCTCCTCATCTTTCAGTTCATTCTTCTGTCTACCTTTCTTCCACTGATCACAATCATGTCTGCGTTTGATCCTTTTATTCTTGACAATAACTTGGTCCACTATCATGTGAGGCGTCGGATTGTTCGTCGCTGTTCATTTTTTCACCGTATTTGATTAAAAATAAGCGACTTGTTTTCATGATGACATCATATGTTCCACAATAGATTTGAAGCAGTTACGAGAACCACAAAGATAAATGTGTAAAACAATTTTAATGTTTCTTTGTGCAGCCAAATGGAAATAAGTAATTGTTTTGGTAAGACTGTAAAAAGTACATTATTTCATAAAAGACCATGTAAGTATTTCGACTTTAACTTGAGCTACTTTACATATGTTTGTGTGTTTTCAGCTTGTGTAACACGCACATTAGAAATCAGAATAAAACTTAATTATACCATGTAATGTAATTTAAAAACCAAACAGACACAAAGGAAACAAAAAGTGCATCACAAGTCGGGCGGAGAGAAAACACGAGTAGACTCTAAAAACAAAGAGAGCAATGATTAGCAAATACACAAACGCTGGGTAAAACGACAAAAAGTAGGCTCAGGCACAAGGAGGACAAAACACAAAAAAAATACAAGAACGAACGGTAATCCAAGAAGAGAGTTTAGAGCACGAACATACCAGGGAGTGACGATTATAATCTGGCGCCTGTTGCTGCAGGAGAGGTGGCTTTAAGCTCTGCTGCTGCTGAGGTGGTGATTGTTTGACGAGCTGCAGCTGCCGTGAAAGCAACAGGCGCCGGGAAACTCCTGAAGCAGAAAAGACATAAAGCAAGTTTCAAAATAAAATCATGACACACGACAAAGGCCTCTAAATTAAAACTTAAAATAAGTCATAGTTATGGTTTTGACCAATGGGGGACCATGATGTTTGCGGATAATATAATGTAGTTGGTGAAAGGAGAGTGAGACAGATGAGGGAGAAGAGACAGTTGGTTTAAATCATATTGAGTAATAGTAATTATTTTTAAGTTTTAAGTTCCTTTCTGCGACCAGATTCACAATGCAAGGATCAGGGAAATGTGAGTTCTCCTACTAGAGCGGGTCAGAAAAGGTGGACAACTGTTTGTCGGTCTGTGTGTCACAGAAAAGGGCTGGTAAAGTTGTCGTTTAACAGGACTTGTGTTGTGTTGTTCTGAGAGAAAAAAGTAACAGTTAGAAGAGTGAGAGTTTAAGATATTAATGTGTTGGAAATCATTTAAGAAGCTCAAAAACGTGGCGAATGAGAGCGTGAGGAGATAAGGAGTGACCAGACGGCACAAATTAAATGTGAAAAAACATACGAAAATTGTAAAGTTTTTTGTTTGTTTTTTTAAATCAAAGAAAACCGTAAATCCTCAGTTAAATTTATAATCAATTTAAATTAAACAAGAGGTTTTTGTTCAAAACATATATTTGTTGATGTCAATTCATTCATGATGTTCTTTACGTGTGTGTGCGTGTGTGCGCGTGCACGTGTGTGTATGTTCACTGATTGCCGTCTGGACCAGGTCTAAGTAGAAACAGATTTCAAGAATGATAATTAGCTCTAATAGGATGGAATTTCTCAAACTATGTCAAACAGCAGCCGCATCACAGGACTCCTTTTTAAGAGGGCTCCGGGTCAATTGGAAACACACACACACACACGCAGACACACACAATGTGTTGTTAATTTACATTAATGTGAGGATGGTTTGGCGCGTTGGCGGGACAGCGGGCGAGTCTCACGAAACATAAAGCAATATATCTAATGGCATGATTCTATTAACACATCATTGTGTCTGAGTCAGGACCTGGTGGTCCTTCACACACACACTCACACACACACTCACACACACACACTCACACACTCTCTGCATCAGAGGAGCAGCTACAGTAATGTTTGCTGTTCACCACAGGGGGTCAACACAGCCTCATGAAAGCAGCGTGGAGCTTCTTTTAACCACAGACTCTATTTAACCTCTGTAACGAGGGGCCACTCATTTAGGAAACATCATGTGTGTTGAAACTAAACAGTCTCCAGTGCGGTTGTTGCCTCCACCCCCCCCCTCGGCAACATGGTGTAATCCAGCGCCCTCCTCCGGCAATAAAAACAAACCCTGTTTACATCTTTTTTGACACGTCTCATTGTTTCCAGAACTCTGGTTGCGTTTGTGCGTCTCTCGGCCGTAAAAAGAGTAAAAACCCACCATGTCTAACTCGTCCAGGCTGACACAAGTATGTTCCTGTCTCAGGTGGAACTACACAACTCTCCACTGGTGCTCGGTTCCGCTCGACTCTTGAGGGGAACCGTCGACTAAAAACCTCATTTTCATTGGTTTGTTGCTTTTTTATGTTCCTTATTATCATCATGTGGGGTATGAGGAAACATTGATACACTTAAAAAACGCAAACTTTTTTTCCACAATACTTTATCAATATTCAAAAGCAGTTTAATCATAATAAATTGGTCAATGAAATCCCATTAAATCCTGGCGATGACTGAGGACGAGAGGATACAGTGACTCCGGCAGCTTTTAAAGCTGATGTTTAGACATATTTTGGTTTAAAAAATAAATGAAAGCAGTCGCGACTTCGTCAAGAGTCACGTGGTCTGTAAATACTACAACACCAGAGTCAAGTACTGGACAATACTACAAATATAACCTTGTTACTACTGTATAACTATATATTGTATCGTTTACCCTGTATCGTGAACATATTGTAACACCAGATTCTTGCCAATACACACTCTTAATCATCCCATTAATTTCATACTCATACTGAAAAAAAGTTTTTATCCTCTCAAGAATAGATGTTAACTAAAGGAAAATGTGCGCTCAAAATCGGTGAAATATGAATACAAATGCAAAAACAACGTTTTTTTAAATCTACAATATAATGTAGTCCACATGTTTCAAACTCAAGGCTCGGGGTCCAAATGTAAAAGTAATTTAATGTGTTACAATTATGTTTGTATTGTGACCTATGAAGATGTCACTGCTTAAGATAAGATGAAGAACATTGGTTAAAAACAATGAACAATTATAGTATAACAGGATAGATGATAAAGGATCCATATTATGTTTGAAAAATTCATATCTCAATCGAACTAATACTTCCCTGTTACAGAGACTTATATATATACTAAATATACATTGTGTTCAGCTCGTGACTTAGAGAGCCAAACGTTTTTGGCCCCTTGTGTGATTAATATTGACAGCTTTTATGTCGCACATATGGTCGTGTCGACAACTTCATCGGTAAACTCAGTGTAGATCCCAGTTCTTTTTGTATTCATCGAACTCAGTGATTGTGATGGTACTAGTAGATCTGGACCAGTCGTGGTGCTAGCTGCTAGCTTGCTAAGAAGCTACCGTATCAACAACTTAAAGTTAAATACTTCATAGTTTTCACTTATATTTCAAAATAAATATAATTTTAAATCAACCCCTTCAATATAAGAGATTATTTTTTAGTTTAAAAACATCTAACATGTCTTTCTGAACCAACTCTCTTCCTCTAATGAGGGACTTGAGGAGAAAAAAAAGAAAGAAAATTGCTCCTAAAAATAATTTGATTTGGTCGAACCGTGAAAACCAAAACTGTCTTTTCGGCGCGTAGAGTTTGCACGTGTGTTCAATTTGAGCATGGATGCAACATGAAAGCTTGCTCTAGGTTTAGAGATGAGATTAGACTCTTCCAGTGATTTTGTTATGCATGGTTTTCCTTTAACTAGAAGGCTCCATGGAAACATCTTGAAGCATCATGTGGAGCCACTTCACCTCCACAGAGACCAGACTTCATGGCCTGAAAACCCTCAAAATATTAAAATGATCAACAACAAATTCAAACTGACGATAAATATGTGTTTTATTCTGGGACCAAGTTCTGTTTGGATCACATGATGCTTGATCTCGTGAATCTAAAACTGTCAGAAAAACCAACCGGTGATCGATGAAGTGGTTGCCATGGTGATTGATTGGCTCGATATAAAAGTTCACAGGCCTTTACTTTTTTTTCTTTGGTTGCATTGCGACATCAGCAGCACTTTCGGTGAGAACGGGATGTAGTTTGATTCCACATTGATCCGGAGCAGTGACCCCCGCTGCTCTTCATCCCACTATCAGAGCATCTCAAGTTCAGCGCTCAACTCGGACCAGATGTGAGCAGAGTGTTCACATCTGAGACGAATCCCGTGTTAAGTTTAGATATCAAGACCTGCGAGGAGCCGACGACGACCCAACCTTTAACTTTCAACACTGAACCGAAGTCTTTCGAAAAGTCTTGGCTCAACAAAGAGCATCGTCTGATCATGAGAATCCTCCATGAAAAAGTACAGATGGTAAAATATTGGATCAAATAGATCAAATAGAGAATTGTGTTTGTTGAAGATTCAAACTTAAACGTCTCTTGTATTCCTCTCAGTTTTTGATCTTAGAACGTTATTTTTTCACCGCGATCCTGTTTATATTCATGAAATAAATTTGCGTTTCACTCATGCCTTCTTTACTATTTTATGGTTTTATTATTTGAGTTAACTTGACGGATATGAGTGTCTGGACTTGTCAAGAGTCACAAAATAATGTTACTCCAGAGAAAATACCATCTTTTTTCAAAATAAAACACATTTTAGACACTAATAATCAATAGAACACAGACCAGAACCAGGACTCGAGGACCACTGCTTTATACGCGTCACTATATGACCTCAGTAACACGACAGTACAACAAAATTGAATAAGTTCCATTTTTAAACTTGTTTTTTTTAGCACAATGACATTTCAACGTGTTTCAATGAAGAGACACTTGGAGCTGTGGCTGCAAATCCATCATAAATTTTATAAACTTCTGGAACAATTTTTTACGTCGAGGCTTCAATCCAAGATGGACGTTACAGCCGAGCAGTACGAAGGTATGTGGATGTTTTTAAGTGTCTTTTTGGACGAAGATGAAGATGAAGATAACTGAGCTCCAGTCGCTACATTAAAATGAACAAGAATATCAACTCTAAAAATGTGTTGTTATTTTGACATTGCATTGGTCGTTGTTGAGTTCTGGGATGATTAGTATTCTGTAAATACATAAAAAGTGGTACTTTATGTTGTGGGTCGCCATGATACTGATCGTAAGAAGATATCTACAACTTCCTTCGGGTAGTTTTGTTGGTGTTTCGATCTCTATCAAAAGATAATACGACTTGATTTATTAGTTCAATTAAATCACATCAGTACCGCTGGACCTAGCGTTAGCCTTGGTAGTTGATGGCACACTGGTTAGCTCGGCGCTTCCCAACTTTTTCGCACCACATACCAGTGTTATATTTGAATCTTTTTGGATGGACTAACATAAAGAGAAAAACTATGAAAATAAAATAGCATGAGAGTAAAAAAAAAAATCAAACCATAATGCTGAATATGGAATTTTGTGAGGTTTAGACTAGAGCTGGACCCAAGAAAATAATCCAAAAATGTTTAAATGACAATAGTTCAATAAAAAACAAACCAAATTCTCAAGTGTCAACATCTCTGTCCAAAGGAAACTCAAAGCGGATCACAATTCGGGCAGAGAAAAACACAAGGAGACAAGGAGGGTCGATTATAATCTGGCACCTGTTGCTACAAGAAACATCTTAAGACACTTTTATTTGCGCAGGCTTTTTCCTTGATTCTCTGAGACTCCTGTGTTTGTCTCGGTGGTGTCTTGACCTTTAAAGCATATATTTTATTGGGTATTGTTTTAATTGTTTAAGCGCTTTGTGACCCTGGTCTAGAAAAGTGCTCTGCAAATATTATTTACTTACTTTTAGCTCTGCTGCCGAGGTGGTGATTGCATGATTTGCAGCTGCTGACAGAGCAACAGGCGCCGTGGAATTAAGGAAGGACAAATAAAAGTTTCAAAATAAAATCAGACATGATAATTTTTCGGGTACAATCTTACCAGTACATGCATCTTAAACAGTTAAAAGCGTTACTTTAGAGAAAATTTTCAAAAAAACAAACACATTTCAGACAGAAATTTAATTTGCTCCACTGATCTAGATCATCTGTTGTACTTCAAAACTTCAGATTTTAAAGGCTGATCTGATCATCCTACGCCATGTGTCCAGAGAATGGAGAAAAATTTTCCTTTTCTTTGGTCACCATTTGAGTTGTTGGTTTGCTGCTGGTTGGGTCGAAAATATGGGAGCAATAATAATGTTGTAACAATTGAACAATATATTCCCCGGGACGACTCGGAAAAATGTGTTTTCAACTATCGTTCGTCACGAGGACGTCAATCTTCCAGGAGCTAGCCACACGTAGCATGTTAGCTTGTTTTAACAATGAACCACGAACAAACATATTTTTTCCAGCTTTAGACGTCGACATTACCTTGTTATTATGAATGTAATATTTAAACATCAGGTGTCCGTCACGAGGAACAGATTCCTCTGGTAATAAGGAGGCAGATTTATCATAACAATGTTGGTCTTTGGTCAGAATTGGAAGAAGATGGGTTGGATTATACGTCCTACAGAGCCTCCGTTGTTTTAAAAAAAAAAAAAGAAGATTTGGACCTTCTGGGCCGAGTGTTGCCTTGATTATCCCCCCCACTGCTCCCCGGCTGGCTCAGCGGGCAGATACACGCCACCAGTTGCGCTGTGGTCGGGGGTTCGACTCCCGCTGCGTGTCCTCAAATCAAAACGTTATGCAGCTCAAATATAATGAGAAGTATTGTTCGGAAAAAACTTCTGAATGTCTGTTTGTACGCCGCCGGCCAAATACGTGTCTCCAAGTTATTAACACTTTTTTCAAACGGGGGAGGAATTGACAGCTGCCACCGAGCGAAAGCGGAGAATCAAAGGCTCTGCCGTTGGGGCCCCGGGGCCAATCGAACGTCTCCCCCTGGCTTGAGTTATGACAAGAAGCACTTAAGAGTCGGAGAGCGTCTCCCAGCGAGAGCGTCCCACCCGGCGCAGCACTAGAAAAGAACAAGGATATTCGCTTAAATAGGAGATAATTACACGACAATGTCGGCGACCGCCGGCGACAGCCGATGATGGATGACTCGGGGAAGGAGATACGAGGCAAACGTGAAGACGTTTGAAAAGGCTGTGGACGGAGGGGATGGGAGTGGAGGGCGAAAACAAAAGAGCACAAGTGTTGCCCATCTCCTCACCGCCGTCTACTGTTTCTGCCTTTTAAGGCGCTGGACACATGAGGCTGATGATAGCGCCAGTTACGCTGAGGCTGAGAGCGGAACACGGGCTAGATATTGAAGATGGGAAGAGATAATGAAAGGACTCGGGAGAAAGTTGCGCCGATAAGATCTGGCATTAAGTTAAAAGCGAGCTTTAATGAAACTCCGGGCCGCGGGACGTAGGCGGGAAGCGGCCGCAGATCCGACTCAGGTTAGAAAAACACACAAACATCCTCCGGTTCTTAAAAAACCTGATCCTCGGAAATCTCTGTTTACTCTGTGATTTTCTTCTCATGGAGGGTCTCGAACCGAAAAAAAAAAAACCTCCCGACGGATTTCACGAGTGTTTGTCCTGCCGGAACAAATGAAAATCACTGGAATGTTTTTACACGGGATTGTTTTAATAATAACTCAGGTTCTGATGTTGTCGTCTCGTCCTGAAAAAGTATCTGAGAGACATTTCGGAGTCTCTGGTAACTGTCGTCTTTTCGTCTGATTCTATTAAACGTGAAATTTTAATTTACGACAAACACTTGAAGTGAAGATAAAAACGTTTGATAATTCGCTGCTTGTCCCTTGAAGCGAAAACCTTCTTGTCACAGTCACGCAACGATTGGGTTGTTCAGCTGCAAGGCATGATGGGAGCTGCCAATCATTTGAATAAAAACCCTACAAGTCCTTGAATGAGTAGATTAGAGTTAATATTGTTTGTTTAGGAGGAAGATCATGAATTATTGAGACTTTGAAACGACTTTGGAATGTTTGGGTTTCTTACTTCTATATATACTATAACTATACTATAGCTGAATGTGTAAGAAAATGAAAATTAATTAGATTGAAATGAACACGTTAATGAATTGTAGTTTTTACGTCTTTATATTCATAAATCTTTAGCTGTTTTTGCTTTTTTGTCGCATTGAAAATCCACTTTTCCTCTCTGGTTATGATAATATGATAACACCCTCATTATTAGGCATCATTTTGTCAAAATTGTGTTTAAAAATGTAAAGAAAAGTTTTTGCTCAGAAGATTTAATCAATAAAATCCTGTTGAGTTTGCATTTTTCAGAAAACTCTGCTTTAGGATTCAACTCAATGACCAGGGGTGTGTCCCAAATCGCGCACTTCTGCACTTACTCTTAATATTTTGAGTGCACAAGTGCGTCTACATTGAGCAGTGTGTGCAAATGTAGTGCGCTATGAACACTCAAATGGTGCACTCAAATGACCAGAAAATTTAGCGTGGACTTATCCACCCTCAACGTCCTCCATCTTAGTGACGTAGATGAAGCTAAACTGAAGCTACGTCACTGACGACACGTCTTCGGAGCAGATACCGATGTAAATGTCTAGAGAAAACACTCATTTTAAAACAAAACAACACAACAATAACACAATGAAACACAACTTAATAACTTGTTTCTATTGACGAAAAGTGCTGTCAAGTGTCAGTGATAGTGTTTCAACAACGTACACGTAATCAGAGTTAAATAGTAGTAGAAGAAGAAGCTGTCGAGTCATTTCCTGTAAGTGTGTAGCAGCAGAGTTTGATTTGAGACAGTACTACTGTCGAAGTTTACACACTGTGCAAGTAAATGCACTGTCTTAAAGCGTGTGTCTGGACTCCCTTATTTATTACAATATGCTCACTTTCTCCGTCTCATCCCGAGGAAGGTTTTAAACTCTGTCGTTCAAATATCAATGAAGTTACAACCTTTTAAAAGTCGCAAGTTCTTCAACGTTTTCGGTTTTTTTTTTTAACCCTCCGTGTCATTTTTCGGAATCTGTCGCAAACGCTTTTAAGTAGTGATGGTCTGATGAAGCGTCTTGAAACAGTGTCATTAGCTTCAGCGTCCACTAGATGGCGTCTCTGCACTACTTTCCTTTGTTTTGAACTGTTCTAACGAAACATAATTTTTAAAAGATGGCGCCACCTACTGACCTCTAAACAACATGACACTGTTTCATGAAGCTTCATCAGACCATCACTACTTTTACTTTAGTGCAACCATGTTGAGTAGATAATACAAATATTTTAAAACTTAATTTCAAGGCCTTTACATTTTTCATTTAAGATATTTTCCCTGGGAAACACTTCAGCTAGTTAAATAATAAAAAGGCCATTGAAAATAGATACAAGAAAATAGTAAAGAACGTGTTTTGAAACGTGAGAAGTTTAGAATGATACAAATACTGTATATACACAGAAATGTGTGTATAAATAAGGAAAAATGTAATTTTACCGGATTTCCTAAACTCCACACGGACACTATTAGCATCAATACTGAATGTTTTGGCACAAAGTAGAGAGAAAGAATTCTGAAAACATCAGGATAAGTTCTAAGATAATTCTTTAAAGCTGCTGTTTTACTGACACCTAGAGGCCAGTGTGGTAAGTGCACCAGCTGTTTCCTCTCCAACCGTTGACGCTGATTTCTCAAAGCAACGTTTGCTCTTCTGGCCAAACTCTCGTTGTCGCTGAAGCGTCTGAGTTTTGTGTCGTGTTCACACCAACCGACACAAATCAACAAATACTTCTTCGGCGCTAGCGTCGCCGTAAACCTCACGCGACTCCTTCTCGCCGTCACGAGGTCATTACCGACTAATGAGCAAATGGTCGCCGCGAGCGACTCCCTCGGCGGTTTGGCAGGCGTCGCCGCCGGCATCGATTGAACCTCCCGGAATTTTTTTTTTTGCGGTTGCCGTTTTTTTAATTTCCGACCAATCTCGGACTTCTGACGACTCTGAGGTTTAATTGAAACAAATAACGACGGAGCTTCGAAGATCCCGCTCGTCGTGTTGACGTCAAGGAAAACTCTGGTGTTCTCCTGCGGCGCCGCCATTAGTGGACTCTCTGTCGCTAAACCACAACAGTTGTGGGAAATGAATCCCAGCTGTCAGCACTTTGATTTGATCGAGGCGAGCGTCAATCACGCCGGGACACATTCGGCCAAATTCGATTCTGGTCGTTTGTTATTTCAAGTCGATTCCGAGCCGAGCATCATCTTTTGTTCTTCGCAACATGAAACAACTGGACCATCGTCACTGAGGCAGTAAATACTTGCACAGCAGCTGTCGCGTCCTTTTCATGTTTGTCGTTCTCGGCTGCGAGCAAACATCTTCATCATTAAAAGCTGCGACTGAATATCTTTGGTTCTGGTTCTGGTTCCGTCTCCTTTTGCTTTAAGCTTGAATCTCTGTGGAGCGTCAAACCTGCGAGTCTTCATCTGGACTTTGTAGTCTGAGCATCCTCGTTGGACTCTGACCCGGTCCGGTCTTTTGAAGTGAGCGCAGACGACTCCAAGCGAATTAAAGAAAAGAAGACATGAATGGCGTAAAGGAATGAAGAAGAAGAAGATCTGAGACTTTGAACTTTTTTTTTTTTAAACTTCCATCTTTAGGAAATATGTGGAGCTGCAGCATCGATGATGAAATGTTCAGTGAAAATAACGTTTAATCCATCGGGTTGTTAAAGAAGGATTTTAATAAACACAAAACCGACTTGACGACACAAAAATATATGTTTTAGTTTAACTTTATTGGATGACTATAGTTTGATTTTAATTCAAAACATTTGATTATAGTTGAAAAGTGTTTGATTATAGTTGAAAATTGTTTGATTATTGATGAAAATTGTTTGTTTATAGTTGAAAATTGTTTGATAAAAGTTGAAAATTGTTTGATTATTGATGAAAATTGTTTGTTTATAGTTGAAAATTGTTTGATAAAAGTTGAAAATTGTTTGATTATAATTGAAAATTGTTTGATTATAGTTGAAAATTGTTTGATTATAGTTGAAAATTGTTTGATTATAGTGAAAAATGTTTGACTTAAGTTGAAAATTGTTTGATTATTGATGAAAATTGTTTGATTATAGTTGAAAATTGTTTGATAAAAGTTGAAAATTGTTGAATAAAGTTGAAAATTGTTTGATAAAAGTTGAAAATTGTTTGATTATAGTTGAAAATTGTTTGATAAAAGTTGAAAATTGTTGAATAAAGTTGAAAATTGTTTGATTAAAGTTGAAAATTGTTTGATTATAATTAAAAATTGTCTGATTTTAGTTGAAAAGTGTTTAATTATAGTTGAAAATTGTTCGATTAAAGTTGAAAATTGTTGAATAAACTTGAAGATGTTTGATTATAGTTAAAAATTGTTTGATTAAAGTTGAAAATTGTTGAATAAAGTGGAAAATTGTTTGATTATAGTTGAAAATTGTTTGATTTTGGTTGAAAATGTCATTGGAACTCAACAATTTACAACTGTATTTGTACGATGTATAAAAAACCCCCAATATTTTGTATGATTCAAAACATATGATTGTATAAATCTATACAAATCTATAAAATATACTCTAAACTGATGTCAAGGACATAATGATATTTACTGTACATTACTGAGTATTTAGAATATTCTTTATGTTTTCGTAAAAAAAAAAAAAATTGTATATTTAGTTCCACTTTTTAAATATTTGTCAATAACCAACAAAGACGAAACATCTGGTACAAAACAGGAAGTTAAGTCAAGTCTAGCACTAATTATTTTAGTATATACTTATGATAAAACAATACTATGTACATTTGACTGTAGTATTTGTATAATAATGTGTGTGTGTGTGTGTGTGTGTGTGTCTTCCACGCACAGAGTCTGTATCTTCTCCACAATTTCCTGTCTTTAAAAATCCTGCCGACAGTTTAAAAGCTTTCTATTTATCTTTCACGCCATTTTGTTTCTCTCAGTGAGGGATGCGAGCGTGCACGTGAGCGCGCACGTGGACAGCTGTCCCAGTGAGAAACAGGCGTTTTTTTTTTTTTTAAATATTCTCCGAAAAACAAAGCGTGACACGACGAACGCGTAACCGTGGACGACGAGCCACCGACGCGTAAAACGCCTCATCGACTCCCACTGGAGGCCCGGAGGATGAGAAGAAGAAGAAGAAGAAGAAGAAGGAAAAAGGTTGCGAGTGCAACTCCAGCGATGAATCACCGGCGAGGGTTTACGAGGCATGGAGGGAGGAACACGATTGCCATGAAATGAGCAAAACAAATGTGGGAAGTTCCAGAGCGAGTGGATCACCTCGGGATGGCTTGGCTCGCGGAACAAAGGTGCGGAGATATGCCCTGCACTCGTCCATCACTCCATCCTTCCTCGCGTCTGCTTCTCGTTTGTTCGCCGGGCGGCGTGTCAGCGACGGCGGTAATTAGACGCCATCAGACATGTCCTCCATCATCTGCCTGTCATCTGGCTCCACTTTCTCTCCTCGTCTTCGCCGTCTTTCATCGACGCCAGATATGCAGAGGTTTTGGATTCGGAGGCGACGAGCTCGAATTAAAGAAGCTCGCGCTAATGACAGCTTTTAAAAATGTCGCCGAGAGAGAGATTTGAAACTCGAACCGTCTCGTCCTGATCCGATCGTCGTTTATGTGGAGATATCTGTTGAGATTCCACACGTTTTTGTCTCATTTTCCTTTTCATAGAACCTCATTTTCTATTGAATATCTCTGATAAATACTGAATACCTTAATTTGATATCACAAGTTTTTAGTTTGCTAGTTCTGGATTCTAAACATTTAAACTCGGATTAACCGCAGCTATTAAGTAAGTAATTTTTATTTGTATAGTGCTTTTCCAGACCAGGGTCACAAACGCTTAAACAATCAAAACAATATTCAATAAAGTATATATTTTAAAGGTCAAGATTAAACTGATAACACAACAGGAGTTCCAGAAAATCAAGGAAAAGCCTGAACAAATAAAAACGTTAGCGGCTAGCTAGGCTAGCAGGTTTAGCATCTGTTTATAACTTTGACATTACTTTATATTTTACAGTTTTAATATCTTGAATACAGTACAGAACCATGTTATTGAACTTTCCTGTGTGTCAGTGTTAGTGTCAAGTATTCAAAAACAAACAAATATGGTATCAAGGTAAAGTGGTGGAGAAAAATGTTTAAAAAAGTTAAAAAAAAAGAGTATAAGGGCCACTCTTTTTTTTATTGTTTTGATTGTTTAATCGTTTGTGACCCTGGTCTGGAAAAGCGCTATACAAATAAAAATTACTTACTTACTTACTTACTCTGAACTTTTTATATTTAAAGTCGTACAAAATACTTTATTATGAGATAAAAGTCATAAAAAAATACTTTATTATGAGATTAAAGTCGAAAGAAGAAAAATGTATTAGTAATTACAAGATAAAAGTTGTACGAAAATCATTTATTACAAGATTAGAGTCAAAGGAAAATACTTTACTAATTTATTACGAGATTAAAGTCAATGGAAAATAATTTACTACGAAATTAAAGTCAAAGGAAAATACTTTACTAATTTATTACGAGATTAAAGTCAATGGAAAATAATTTACTACGAGATTAAAGTCGAAGGAAAATAATTTAATGAGATTAAAGTCAAAGGAAAATACTGTAATACTCTATTATGAGATTCAAATTGAAGGAAAATAATTTACTGCAAGATTAAAGTCAATGGAAAATAATTTACTACGAGATTAAAGTCGAAGGAAAATCATTTATAATGAGATTAAAGTCAAAGGAAAATACTGTAATACTCTATTATGAGATTCAAATTGAAGGAAAATAATTTACTGCAAGATTAAAGTCAAAGGAAAATAATTTGCTACGAGATTAAAGTCGAAGGAAAATGATTTATTATGAGATTAAAGTCGAAGGAAAATAATTTACTACTAGATTAAAGTCGAAGGAAAATGATTTAATACTTTATTACGAGATTAAAGTCAAAGGAAAATAATTTACTATGAGATTATAGTCGATTGAAAATAATTTACTGCGAGATTAAAGTTGTGTAAAACTACCGCGGATAGCGTTAGATATATTTAATGGATATTTAATCTTGTAATTAAGTATTTTGTACGATTATAATCTTGTAATAAATTATTTTCTTACGACTTCGATCTTGTTATAAAATTATTTTTTACGACTTTAATCTCGTAGTTAAAAAATAATAATAATTTTTGAGTGGCACTAATACTGCGTCATACAAAAGTGTAATTATAGTGATCTATTCAAATTTTAAACGAGACTGAAACATACTTTCTCAACCGTTTTAAACCATTAAAAAGATCTTCTTTTAATGATTTGTATCTTTTAATAAAGTTTATCTACGAACAGTTAGGATCCTGGACTGAGATCAATACCTTCCTGGGAGCCGACAGGAGACACAAGCACTGACTTGATCATTGACGCCAGATAGAGATTCAACATGTTCTTCTCGCAGATCTGCTTCATTTTCACACTCGGTTGTAACACGAGGCCCAGATGTTTTGTCTGTGTTCGCCCGTCACGCTGGAGCGAGTACAGGTGTGTGCCCGCATGCTAGCATGTGAGCCGCCCGCATGCTAGCATGTGAGCCGCCCGCATGCTAGCATGTGAGCCGCCCGCATGCTAGCATGTGAGCCGCCGCCGCCGCGCTCGCCCGCCGACCTGCAGCCGCTGAAAGATCCTTCACTTCCAGGGTCGCTCAGTGTTCCACAGGATGGAGGGAGGCTTGTGTGTAAATGTGTTTAAATCATGAAGTTGTTGAAGCACAAGTTTCTTACGTTTCTTTGACGATACAGACTTCGATCATTGACTCTTTAAATACTTTACTAGCTAACTAACTAACTAGTTCACCCTCGATTTTTTTAGTGACTAGTGCCATAGCAGCGAGATAGAAACTTTTGTTTTTCCGAAAAAAGACCATGATTCAGGGCGACACAGACTCCACGACTGGTGTCACAAGTGGGATCATCATGTGAGTCAGGAGATGGTTATCGGTGCTAATGACGGCGCTCAAAAGGGCCCAAAATATTGAACTCAAAACTAGTCGAGGGACGATGAGTTTAACCGGAATTTCCTGTTGGATTATAATCTGACTATCAATGTCTGATTTTAGATTAGATTAGATTATATTATATTCAATTAGATTAGATTAGATTAGATTAGATTAGATTAGATTCAATTCGATTCGATTCGATTCGATTCGATTAGATAAGATTAGATTCGATTAGATTGACTTTAATAATCCATCTGGAGATCTCCTTCAGGAAACTATATTTCCAGTTCACAGCAGACGATAGAAGGTACAGAAGTTACATAAAAGCATGAACAAAAACAAAGTGCAAACAGGTAACAAAGGGAAAATGTAAAGAACAAAGAGCAAATGAGTAACAAAGTGAAAATGTAAAGAACAAAGGGCAAATGAGTAACAAAGTGAAAATGTAAAGAACAAAGTGCAACTATATTTCCAGTTCACAGCAGACGATAGAAGGTACAGAAGTTACATAAAAGCAAGAACAAAAACAAAGTGCAAACAGGTAACAAAGTGAAAATGTAAAGAACAAAGAGCAAATGAGTAACAAAGTGAAAATGTAAAGAACAAAGTGCAACTATATTTCCAGTTCACAGCAGACAATAGAAGGTACAGAAGTTACATAAAAGCATGAACACAAACAAAGTGCAAACAGGTAACAAAGTGAAAATGTAAAGAACAAAGGGCAAATGAGTAACAAAGTGAAAATGTGAAGAACAAAGTGCAACTATATTTCCAGTTCACAGCAGACGATAGAAGGTACAGAAGTTACATAAAAGCATGAACAAAAACAAAGTGCAAACAGGTAACAAAGTGAAAATGTAAAGAACAAAGTGCAAATGAGAAACAAAGTGAAAATGTAAAGAACAAAGTGCAACTATATTTCCAGTTCACAGCAGACGATAGAAGGTACAGAAGTTACATAAAAGCATGAACAAAAACAAAGTGCAAACAGGTAACAAAGTGAAAATGTAAAGAACAAATTGCAAATGAGTAACAAAGTGAAAATGTAAAGAACAAAGCGCAACTATATTTCCAGTTCACAGCAGACGATAGAAGGTACAGAAGTTACATAAAAGCAAGAACAAAAACAAAGTGCAAACAGGTAACAAAGTGATAATGTAAAGAACAAAGTGCAAATGAGTAACAAAGTGAAAATGTAAAGAAAAAAGTGCAACTATATTTCCAGTTCACAGCAGACGATAGAAGGTACAGAAGTTACATAAAAGCATGAACAAAAACAAAGTGCAAACAGGTAACAAAGTGAAAATGTAAAGAACAAAGTGCAAATGAGTAACAAAGTGAAAATGTAAAGAACAAAGCGCAACTATATTTCCAGTTCATAGCAGACGATAGAAGGTACAGAAGTTACATAAAAGCATGAACAAAAACAAAGTGCAAACAGGTAACAAAGTGAAAATGTAAAGAACAAAGCGCAAATGAGTAACAAAGTGAAAATGTAAAGAACAAAGTGCAACTATATTTCCAGTTCACAGCAGACGATAGAAGGTACAGAAGTTACATAAAAGCATGAACAAAAACAAAGTGCAAACAGGTAACAAAGTGAAAATGTAAAGAAGAAAGTGCAAATGAGTAACAAAGTGAAAATGTAAAGAACAAAGTGCAACTATATTTCCAGTTCACAGCAGACGATAGAAGGTACAGAAGTTACATAAAAGCATGAACAAAAACAAAGTGCAAACAGGTAACAAAGTGAAAATGTAAAGAAGAAAGTGCAAATGAGTAACAAAGTGAAAATGTAAAGAACAAAGCGCAACTATATTTCCAGTTCACAGCAGACGATAGAAGGTACAGAAGTTACATAAAAGCAAGAACAAAAACAAAGTGCAAAGAGGTAACAAAGAGCAAATTTAAAGAAACACGCTTCGTCAATGGTCTCCACCTCCAGGGGACTCGTTGTATGAACAAAGCGCCATTACATCTGAAGGAGGAGTGAAGCCATTATTACGATATAATGGACTCTCGTAACCTCTCGTTCGCCCATATTTCAGAGCAACTTCATAAAGTAATAAGTTGAAAACATGGTCATGATGAGGAACTTACTGCATCTTGGAGAGAAGAATATTTACTACATGTGAGTCAGGAGAGTTTTCACGTTAGTTGACCTTCAACGAGCAACGACCGGATGACGTTAAATTGTCAAAAGTACAAAAAGAATTGACTCCGACCTCTGAGTGAGTCGTGGTCAAGGTGTTCCTTATAGTCCAGGTCCCGCCTCTGGAGTATAAAGCCGTCCTTTCTTAAGGAATATCTCGGGCCGCGGCGCCAACAAAATGTCCTCAGAGAACGTAGATGAAGACACAACAGTGTGTTGTGCGAGCGAGTCAAAGATTTTCAAGAATAAAACAAAGTCTTGAAATCCAAGCCGGCGTGTTTCAAAAACAAACCCCGATAGTTCTGTCAAAGCCGAACGTGTGAAAATGTGAATTAATTTTGGACTTGATTTAATCAGACGCGAGCGTTCTCGGGTTCCGTCGGGCCGAGCTGATTAAATATGTGTGTCGACCCGATCTTTGAGAAACAAGTCACACACAATCATTCAACGGCGGAAGAGAGCGGAGGCTTGCGAGGGTCAGACGGCAGTCACGGTTCTGCAGGTCCGATCCACTTTTGTTCCGAGCTAAACATGTTGCACATGTTTTTGACTTTGACGATGAAAACCTTTTTTTTTTTTTTAGCTCATTTCAACTTCAAGTGTTTGTTTACATTAAAGCACATGTTGTCGTTATTTATAGAAAAACATCATCTAACGATGACTCGTGTCGTCAATGAAAGTTGTTTTTTTTATCCTTGTTTTAAAAGCATCTTTAGGCACAGATGTGAGAATTGTTGCCGTTTGTGTTTGATTTCTAACAAGTTTATATGACTTCCTGGTCACAGATGTGAACTAAAGACAGTTGCATTTTATGTTCCTTCAGCCTCCTGGAGCTGTCAATCAAAGTCAATCACACAAGGGGCCAAAAGTTTTTTTTTAATTCCAAGTTAGAAGAAGTTAAGATTGTCTTTTTGTTATTTTAAGCGATTTATTGACTTGTAGTAACGATGCATTTGTCGCGACATGTGTTTCTAGAGACAACGGAATATCATTTATTAAAATTATGGTTACAAAAATTTGGAATTTCAGCAACAAATTGCGGAAGCAAAGTCACAAAGTACTTGAACAATCAAAAACAATATACAGTTAAAATACATACTTTCATCAATCTAAGAGGTCAAGAACCATAGGAAAAAAGCACAAATAAAAGTGTCTTCAGATGTTTCTTGAAGGAGTCAGTAGATCATCAAACACAGATGTTTCTTGAAAGAGTCAGTAGATCATCAAACACAGATGTTTCTTGAAGGAGTCAGTAGATCATCAAACACAGATGTTTCTTGAAGGAGTCAGTAGATCATCAAACACAGATGTTTCTTGAAGGAGTCAGTAGATCATCAAACACAGATGTTTCTTGAAGGAGTCAGTAGATCATCAAACACAGATGTTTCTTGAAGGAGTCAGTAGATCATCAAACACAGATGTTCCTTGAAGGAGTCAGTAGATCATCAAACACAGATGTTTCTTGAAGGAGTCAGTAGATCATCAAACACAGATGTTTCTTGAAGGAGTCAGTAGATCATTAAACACAGATGTTTCTTGAAGGAGTCAGTAGATCATCAAACACAGATGTTTCTTGAAGGAGTCAGTAGATCATCAAACACAGATGTTTCTTGAAGGAGTCAGTAGATCATCAAACACAGATGTTTCTTGAAGGAGTCAGTAGATCATCAAACACAGATGTTTCTTGAAGGAGTCAGTAGATCATCAAACACAGATGTTTCTTGAAGGAGTCAGTAGATCATCAAACACAGATGTTTCTTGAAGGAGTCAGTAGATCATCAAACACAGATGTTTCTTGAAGGAGTCAGTAGATCATCAAACACAGATGTTTCTTGAAGGAGTCAGTAGATCATCAAACACAGATGTTTCTTGAAGGAGTCAGTAGATCATCAAACACAGATGTTTCTTGAAGGAGTCAGTAGATCATCAAACACAGATGTTTCTTGAAGGAGTCAGTAGATCATCAAACACAGATGTTTCTTGAAGGAGTCAGTAGATCATCAAACACAGATGTTCCTTGAAGGAGTCAGTAGATCATCAAACACAGATGTTTCTTGAAGGAGTCAGTAGATCATCAAACACAGATGTTTCTTGAAGGAGTCAGTAGATCATTAAACACAGATGTTTCTTGAAGGAGTCAGTAGATCATCAAACACAGATGTTTCTTGAAGGAGTCAGTAGATCATCAAACACAGATGTTTCTTGAAGGAGTCAGTAGATCATCAAACACAGATGTTCCTTGAAGGAGTCAGTAGATCATCAAACACAGATGTTTCTTGAAGGAGTCAGTAGATCATCAAACACAGAGATGGTTCCAAAGCTTAGGAGCAACAGTCTGGAAGGATTTCTCTCCTCTGGTCCGGAAGTTCAGGAACCATCAGTAGATTCTGATCCACAGACCTCAGAGCCCGAGCTGGGGTGTAAGTCTGGATCAGATCACTGATAGAAGGTCTGACCATGAATAGATCTGAAAGTAAGAACCAGAATTTTAAAATGATCCTGAAAGAAACTGGAAGCCAGTGAAGAGTTTTAAGGATCATGGAAATGTGAGTTTTCTACTAGAGCGGGTCACAATAAGATAAGAAAAGAGATTTTGACAGTTTATGACCATATTATTGAATATTTGGTCAATATTGTTTGGTAAATATACATTTTGTTTGGCAAAACATTCTGGTCCCTTGTGTGGAGTTAGGGTCCTTGAACTGAGCTGATAGTTGCTCTGATGGATCCAGAGACGGTAATGTCCTTCACCCGCCTCTTTGACCATCCAATAACATTAGACTCACCCATCCAGCAGATATATCAACCTTTTTAGATTTGACTAGCAAGATGACCAGAAGGACACAGAAAGGTCCGGACAGATCTTTGAACAACTTTTTCAGACCAACCTGTCGTACTTCTTCTTCCAGGGTTCTTATTTTGAAAGGCAGGTCTGCCTCTTAACATGGGAGTCATGACGATGACTCTGCAGCGACGTCACTCTCTAACCAATCAGTGGCCAGCAGTTGATCCACGTCACCTTTTTAGTACCGACTCACAGCGCTGGGAACAAGAACAGAGCAGATACTGAAAGTAGTATCTCATCAAAAATCGGGCTGAGTCGGCTCAAATAGGGTTAGAGGAAAAGGTGCCATTATCTGCTTCTGCGACCATCCACTAACATTAGACCCCCACATCCAGGAAAAATATCTAGCGTTTTGGATGCGACTAGAAGGACAGCCGGAAGTCACTTTGTCAATCACTCAGGTGTGAGTCGCTCATCAAATTTTGCCGAAACCCTGTTGTGTTTCCACTGGCCCTGCTACCTACTTATGGGCGTGGCCTTCAGAATAGAGTTCCAGACACATCGTACTCCCTCTCACAAGGGCCATTATCTTTGACCAACCACTAACTTTAGACCCCATCCAAAAAGAAATATCTACCTTTTTTAGATGCAACTTACGACTCGCTTAAATTCAATCAACTAAAGTGAACCCAACTCTCTTGACTCACATGTTTGAAATGTTGACCACGTTTTAAACTTATTTCTTTATAGAGTTGCTTTGAAATCTGGGCGAACGAGAGGTTACGAGAGTCCATTATGACGTAACAATGGCATCACTGCTCTTCCGGCCAGCTGTAACAACGCCCCACTTTGTTTATACAACGAGTCCCTTGGAGGTGGAGATTTCCAGGATTGATGACGTGCGTTGACGAACCTCCATGTTTGACCAATCACAGCAGAGTGGGTGTGGTTATGGTCAACAAGATTTAATCTCCAGAAAAACAAAGTTTTCAGTGGGCGGAGCTTAAGATCATTTTCTAATGTCAATATTTCAATGAAAAGAGAGTTTTGTACAAACACACACTGATGATACAATAGAGTCACATATCACAACAACACACACACACTGATGATACAATAGAGTCACACATCACAACAACACACACACACTGATGATACAATAGAGTCACATATCACAACAACACACACACACTGATGATACAATAGAGTCACATATCACAACAACACACACACACTGATGATACAATAGAGTCACACATCACAACACCAAACACACACTGATGATACAATAGAGTCACATATCACAACAACACACACACACTGATGATACAATAGAGTCACACATCACAACACCAAACACACACTGATGATACAATAGAGTCACATATCACAACAACACACATACACACTGATAATACGATAGAGTCACACATCACAACAACACACACACACACTGATGATACAATAGAGTCACACATCACAACAACACACACACACTGATGATACAATAGAGTCACACATCACAACACCAAACACACACTGATGATACAATAGAGTCACATATCACAACAACACACACACACTGATGATACAATAGAGTCACACATCACAACACCAAACACACACTGATGATACAATAGAGTCACATATCACAACAACACACATACACACTGATAATACGATAGAGTCACACATCACAACAACACACACACACTGATGATACAATAGAGTCACACATCACAACAACACACACACACTGATGATACAATAGAGTCACATATCACAACAACACACACACACTGATGATACAATAGAGTCACACATCACAACAACACACACACACACTGATAATACGATAGAGACACACATCACAACAACACACACACACACTGATGATACAATAGAGTCACACATCACAACAACACACACACACTGATGATACAATAGAGTCACACATCACAACAACACACATACACACTGATAATACGATAGAGTCACACATCACAACAACACACACACACTGATGATACAATAGAGTCACACATCACAACAACACACACACACTGATGATACAATAGAGTCACACATCACGACAACACACACACACACTGATAATACAATAGAGTCAAAGCGCTATAAAAATAAATATTACTTACTTACTTACTTACACATCACAACAACACACACTGATGATACAATAGAGTCACACATCACAACAACACACATACACACTGATGATACGATAGAGTCACACATCACAACAACACACACACACACTGATGATACAATAGAGTCACACATCACAACAGCACACACACACTGATGATACAATAGAGTCACACATCACAACAACACACACTGATGATACAATAGAGCCACACATCACAACAACACACACACTGATGATACAATAGAGTCACACATCACAACAACACACACCCACACTGATGATACAATCGAGTCACACATCACAACAACACACACACACACACTGATGATACAATAGAGTCACACATCACAACAACACACACACACTGATGATACAATAGAGTCACACATCACAACAACACACACACACTGATGATACAATAGAGTCACACATCACAACAACACACACACTGATGATACAATACAGTCACACATCACAACAACACGCACACACTGATGATACAATAGAGTCACACATTACAACAACACACACACTGATGATACAATAGAGTCACACATCACGACAACACACACACACTGATGATACAATAGAGTCACACATCACGACAACACACACACACTGATGATACAATAAAGTCACACATCACAACAACACACACACACACTGATGATACAATGGAGTCACACATCACAACAACACACACACACTGATGATACAATAGAGTCACACATCACAACAACACACACACACTGATGATACAATAGAGCCACACATCACAACAACACCCACACTGATGATACAAAAGAGTCACACATCACAACAACACACACACACAATGATGATACAATAGAGTCACACATCACAACAACACACACCCACACTGATGATACAATAGAGTCACACATCACAACAACACACACACACTGATGATACAATAGAGTCACAACATCTATTTAAGACACACTCACATCAACACATTAGTTTTTGCTAAAAACCTTCAAGTTCAAACGTATTAAAACAGATTTGACTTCGAGTGAACTTTTATTCTGGCAGACGACCAGGAAAGTCATTTGGTTTCAAGTCGACGGACAAAAGGAAAGCGTTCATGTGAAGGAGTCGAACGTCTACCATCGCAGGTAATAATTACGATATAAAAGCTTCTGCTTCTGTGAACTCCAGGAATTCCGTGGATCACGTCATTCTCCGGCGTGATGTCAACGTGTGTTTGTGTGGCTTGACAACCGTCGGCTTCATCCATTCAGCTGTCAGAGCCGCGGCCTCGTAATTACTTCTGAAAACATGTCGGGCTGCAGAGCAACATGGGAAGTGACAGCTCGCCGTGTTTTCCCGAAGGGACTAAGTCAACATGCTCAGACGGCGACATGAAAGCGCTCGCACACCTCCGCGGTTTCGCTCACTCCCACGAACAACCGATTGATTAACTCATAAATCATCCGCATCACAGGTTCGTCGGGCCCCCGAGGAGCCCCCGGCGCCCCCCCGGCGAAAACCCTGAGAAGCCGAGCCCAACCCTGAAACTCCTGCAGGTAAGTGAGTGGAGGCGGGATGATCCGGGGCCTTGGCAGGGGGCCCGGCGGCAAGGGAAAGGCCCGGGTGGGCGGGGCCTCCCCCGAGGAATTCAGGTGGGGTCACGGCGGTGCTAGTGATGGAGGACGAGAGTCGGATCAGAACGTGTCAGCGAAGACAAAAGAAGCGAAACAAGTGTGTAGTCCTGCCAGGATCAGCCGAGGATGGAGGGAGAAGAAAGCGGAATGCAGTAAATCCCCGAGTGACCCGACGATCCTCTGGAGGAAGAGAGGAATTTTTATGTGCTGCAGGTGAGCAGAGAGAGCGAGGGATGGGGGGGAAGAAAAAAAAAGAGGGTGAGAACGCGGGGGCGACGGCAGGAATCTTTTAGGAAGCGTGAAAGTGTTGCCGAATAAAAAGGAGGCTTGGAGCGAAAATAAAGCGAAATGACAGAAAATGACAAATAATGAGAGCTGGACTGTGTCGGCGAGAAACACATGGAAGGTTCGAGAAACACGGCCAAGAAACTGTTTAAAGAGGAAGAAGAAGAGGAAGAAGAAGAAGAGTTGTCTGGCATCTTGCGAAGATAACGTCTCAAGTCTGACTTGTGTTGACGTGAAATCTAAAGCAAATGCTTTGCATCTCAAACATTCTTCCATCAAGTTGCGTTTCTTCATCATGGAGCTTCTTGGCTTCAAATTGAATGTCTTCAGGGGCCTTCGAAACAAAACTGGAAAAGATTATTAAAAAATTGCCTACAGATTATGACATAACAAAAACAAACATGTAACGAATAATCACATAAAAGTAAAGTAAATAGAATATAATATAATTATTATTTAGAACATAAACACTTCAGATATTTTATTTAATAATTTTCATGTAATATTTATTTTAATCAAATTCATATGCCAACTTTTCCATGCAATTTTTTGTTATTTTATCGTTTTTCTTTTGTTGTATTTTATTTCATTCGTCATATTTTAAAACAAAAAAAAGATAAACTATTCATTTCTTTCCAATTAAAATACATTTTTATCAATGCAGTAAGTCCTTCATCTGGTCCATGTTTTTAACTTATTACTTTCGACGTAATAATGGCTTCATTCCTCCTCCAGCCAGCTGGTATCACACCCCACTTTGTTTATACAACAAGTCCCTTGGAGGTGGAGACTTCCGGGATTGATGACGTGCTGTGACAAACCTCCGTGTTTGACCAATCACAGCAGAGTGGGCGTGGTTATGGTCAACAAGATTTCATCTCCAGAAAGTGTTTTCAGTGGGCGGAGCTTAAGATCATTTTCTAATGTCAATATTTCAATGAAAAGAGAGTTTTGTACAAACACACACTGATGATACAATAGAGTCACACATTTTTTTAACACACATTTAAACCAACACACAAGTTTTTCTAATCGAAATGGAACACGGAAAAAGCTTGCAAAAAAATGATACAAAATTCCCTTTATTTAAAGAAAAAAGGACAAATTAAGAATGTAGGTCAAGCAATATTAATAATATATAATTCAAAGCTTGAATACAAATAAGAGAATAATAAAAGTCATACAGAAGAACACGTCTATTTTTCCATGACTGTAATTGATGTAAGAACTCACTTTGGGGGCCACAATGGGCCCTTAAAAAAGCACAATGAAATGAATAGTTGTTGTTTTGTCTTTCATGTCTTTAAGTCGAGCCACAACACTGAACGATCCACTCCACACGTTGTTGTACTTTCACATGAGTGAAGCGACCGTTAAAAACCTAAACCCGTCGTTAAAAACGGTGTGAGTCAGTTTAAGGTTGAAAAGGTTCTCGCGTGTCTGCAGACGAACTGAATCAGACGCGATGAAGTCGTGGAGAATTAAACAATCGTGTCAGTCACACCATTAACTCGCACTACAATCAGCGGCGCTGCCAGAACGTAATCCGAGTGATTACGAGACGAAGACTTAATGAGGAAGAAAACATCCGACCTTCATTAATGATTTCCGCGGCGGCGTCTTTGGCTCCCAAAACTTTCTTTTTTTTTTACGGTCGACGAGCCTCAGACTGGGCCTGTAAGACGATCCTAAAACCACAACCTTTAAAGCCCACTGCGGTCCCACGCTTGGCAGAAGAAGATTCGAAACGTTGTGTGAGTTCCCGATGATCACGTCACGTTTTCATGTTCTTGGCAGTTCGGATGTAACTCTCGTCCCTCTTCGCTTGAGCTCTTTATCCTCGTATTTGTCCTTGTAAACTATAATCTTTCCATTTGTAGCCTGTCGGGCAGTGTTTCCCAGATGAAGACGCTACATTTCAACACTCAGATGCTAACAATTCAGTGTGTTAAGTTGTTCTTCACTAGCTTCAACAATGCCTAGCTAGCCTTGGTGAGGCTAGCAAGTGTGTCGAACATATCTCAAGTACTTCAACAATCAAGTATTGATATTTCTATCTATTACCTAATTTAGCGATGGCGCTACAGATTATAACGCTAACATTTGTCCACTGTGAGTTTGACCCACTTCCTGTTTAGCTACTAACGCTAGCGGTCGTTTTTTTACTTATATGTATCGAGATTAACTTTTAACACTCAAATGGTAACATTTCAGTGTGTTACGTTGTTCTTCGCTAGCTTCGCTAGCTAGCCCTGGTGAGGCTAGCAAGTGTGTCGAACATATCTCAAGTACTTCAACAATCAAGTATTGATATTTCTATCTATTACCTAATTTAGCGATGGCGCTAGAGATTATAACGCTAACATTCGTCCACTGTGAGTTTGACCCACTTCCTGCTTAGCTACTAACGCTAGCGGTCGTTTTTTTTTACTTATATGTATCGAGATTAACTTTTAACACTCAAATGGTAACATTTCAGTGTGTTACGTTGTTCTTCGCTAGCTTCTCTAGCTAGCCTTGGTGAGGCTAGCAAGTGTGTCAAACATATCTCAAGTACTTAAACAATCAAGTATTGATATTTCTATCTATTACCTAATTTAGCGATGGCGCTACAGATTATAACGCTAACATTCGTCCACTGTGAGTTTGACACACTTCCTGTTTAGCTACTAACGCTAGCGGTCGTTTTTTTTTTACTTATATGTATCGAGATTAACTTTTAACACTCAAATGGTAACATTTCAGTGTGTTACGTTGTTCTTCGCTAGCTTCTCTAGCTAGCCTTGGTGAGGCTAGCAAGTGTGTCAAACATATCTCAAGTACTTAAACAATCAAGTATTGATATTTCTATCTATTACCTAATTTAGCGATGGCGCTACAGATTATAACGCTAACATTCGTCCACTGTGAGTTTGACCCACTTCCTGTTTAGCTACTAACGCTAGCAATCGTTTTTTTTTACTTATATGTATCGAGATTAACTTTTAACACTTCGCTTCGCTAGCTAGCCCTGGTGAGGCTAGCAAGTGTGTCAAACATATCTCAAGTACTTAAACGATCAAGTATTGATATTTCCATGTATTACCTAATTATTATGATTTATCCACTTTAAGTTTGACCCACTTCCTGTTTAGCTACATATGCTAGCGATCGTTTCTACTTTTTTTTTTTAAATGTAAGAACGTTCGAGTTCTATGACATTTTCAGGAATTGTTTCTAATCGAACAAAGACAATATGATTAGATTTTGTATTTCTGGAATACTGAATCAAACAATTTATTAAAACTATTTTAAAGTGAATAAATCCATGTCTACTGTAAAACTGACTTAATTTAACATTATATACTGTATTTAAATCATTTTTTAGTTAAAATAAAAAAGAATATTCTGTAATAAAACCATTTTTTCTTAAATCAAACCATTTTAACTGTTAAAAACAAGCAGCTAAATTAAACAATTTCTACTGTATTCAAACTATTTTAAACTTATTCAAACAATTTATACTGTAATTAAACAATTTATAACTAAATCTAACAATTTACATGGTATTTTCATTAGTTAAATTAAAAAATATAAAGATAGTGTAATAAAACCGTTTTCTCTGAATCAAACAATACATACTGTATTCAAACTATTTTTAACCTTATTTATACAGTATTAAAAGCATTTTTTAGCTTAATTAAAAAATATAAATATAGTTTAATAAAACCATTTTCTCTGAATCAAACAATTCTACTTGGAAAGAAACCCTAAAAGAAACATCAACAACAAGTTAAATTAAACAATTTACAACTTAATCTAACAATTAATATGATATTTAAAGCATTTTTCAGCTCAATTTAAAAATAATATTGTGTAATAAAATCATTCTATGAATGAAAAAAACTGTACTGTAAAATTTTTTAACTTAATTTACACAGTATTTAAAGCATTTTTAAGCTAAATTAAGAAGTATATAGTGTAATAAAAACCATTTTTTCTAAATCAAACAATTGTACTGTAAAAAAAAAAAAAACAAACATGTTTAAAAAAATCAAACAATTTATACAGTATTTAAACAATTATCAACTGAATCAATCCATATTCAGTTGATGATAGAAAGTATTTTTTCAGATGAAAAGAAAGAGAAAAGAACATGTTTTATTCCTTCTGTCATGATCATCACACTGTCAGGGAGGATGTCGTCAGTGACGGTAAGAAGTTCCAAAAAAAGTGGAAAAAAGGTACTTCCCCCACAGTACCTTGATACCATATTTGTTTGTTTTTGAATACATGAAACTAACACTGACACACAGGAAAGTTCAATAACATGATCCTCTACTTGTATTCAAGATATTAAAACTGTAAAATGTAAAGTAATGTCAAAGTTATAAACAGATGCTAAACCTGCTAGCCTAGCTAACCGCTAACGTTTTTATTTGTTCAGGCTTTTCCTTGATTTTCTGGGACTCCTGTTGTGTTATCAGTTTTATCTTGATCTTTAAAATATATACTTTATTGAATATTGTTTTGATTGTGTAAGCGCTTTGTGACCCTGGTCTGGAAAAGCACTATATAAATAAAAATTACTTACTTACTTACTTACCACGTAGAAGAACACGATCAAGTAGATTGGTATACTTGTTAATTTAAAAAAATATTTTAATATTTCAAATTTAATTCTATATATATTTTTAAAATCTACCGTTCAATTTACAAATAATGTAATTATATTATTAAGAAAAATGATCAATAAATGCTTAAAATATCGTAATAGAATTTAAACAAAGCTAAGCTAAAGCTAACATTTGAAATATTGAATATTGAATATTGTGATGTCACTGATATAAACAAGTGCACACAGGAAGAGCAGGAAGTCCTTGTACGGTCAGTGGTGACACATCATGACACAGTCAGGAAGTAAAGAAGTCGGGCCAGGGTTCGAGCTGACGGAGTCGTGACACATATATTCTGTATATAGACTGGTGTACACACACCCGGACAAAGACAGCTCAGTGAGCGTGGGCTGGTATCGTGGCACGTGTGTGACTCATGCAAGTGTCTCGTCATGTTTCGTCTTCAGATCCACGAGAGAAAACTTTCTTTAGAACTTCTTACCGTCACTGACGACATCCTCCCTGACAGGGTGATGATCATGACAGAAGGAATAAAACATGTTCTTTTCTCTTTCTTTTCATCTGAAAAAATACTTTCTATCATCAACTGAATATGGATTGATTCAGTTGATAATTGTTTAAATACTGTATAACTTGTTTGATTTATTTAAATATGTTTGTTTTTTTGTTTTTTTTACAGTAGAAACGTCTTAAGATGTTTCTTAAAGGAGTCAATAGATCCATCAAGTCACATGATTGGATAGTTTGATTCGGTGACATTATTATACCAACATTTTTATATTGAATTTAAAAGGCCACAAATTAAAATATATAACATTTAGAAAATGTAATTCTGAATGACTGAACTTACAGTATCAACGTCTGTGTAAAAAAATCTTTAATTTAGGAAATATTTTTAATTTTCTAATATAGTTTAATTTTTAAAAATCCACGTTTCCAAATAGAAATTATTTAATTTAATTATTCTAGAAAATATTTAAACGTTTAAGAACATTTAGGTTAAAATGTTATAATAATAAGTAAATCAAAAAACGTCGAATTATAGAATAATTTGATTCAACAATTTGCATTTTGAAAGGTTGAATTTTTTCCCCATTGTGTTATATCAGGGTCAAGCTGACCCGAAAAATAAAATGGAAATTATCTATAGAAAAGGAATCTTTTGTTTTTCAATTGTTAGCATCGCTAGCGGCAGATAAATAAAAGCAAATGATTTTTTGCTTATTGTTAGCATCACTGTCAAAGGACAAATAGAAGAGAAATTATGAATAGAATAGAATAGAATAGAATAGAATAGAATAGAATAGAATAGAATACAATACAATACAATACAATAGAATAGAATAGAATAGAATAGAATAGAAATCATTTATCATTAAAAAACTGCAAGTTTTGTTGGCTAATTGTTAGCATGGCTAGCACAAGACTAATAGTAGAGAGTGTACTTACAAATGCAATATTTTTGTTTGCAATTTGATTATTTATAAGTAACATGCTGGATTGTTAAGTATGAAAGTACAACGAATAATCCTCGTTGTTTAATTCAGGGAGCTAACCATGCTAATGTTTAGCTACTTTGTTGACATCTGACACAAATATGTGTCAAAAAATGTGTATCCTTGTCAAATCTGACACATGAAATCCTGCTAAATGATTAAAAAACTACAATTTGTCGTCAATTTTCAACCATTAAGACGCTTAGATCTGGTGAAGCCGAGGAAGTCGATCCCACGATGACACTGGTTTGTGTGTATCATCGCACACACACAAAGTCCTGTTGTCGAGTTACTGTAACCGACTGGCGGATCACTCAGGGTTTAACTGTGTCTACCAGGTCACGTCCACTGAGTCACTCGTCCTCCTCCCGTCCTCCTCGCTGAGTTTTCTCCTCCCTTTGTTTCCTTCTCGTCCGCCAGATATTTGCTCAATCACACATAAATTATTTAACACAATGATTTTATAATTCTTAGGAAGATTAGATTCAAACGTAATAATAATGAAATAAAAAAACGTTTTATATTAAATCAAGTTATCTCTGGGTCAAGGTGACCCAAAGACCCCCAAAACAAATGTGTTTGAAGTATCCCTTTTGTTGTCTCCGGGTCATTCAAAATATCTCTATGTGAAAAGTGGAAACAGAAAAAGGTTAAAAAAAAGGCATATTTCGTTTACTTATTGTTAGCATCGCTAGCAAAGGACAAATAGTAGAGAAAGTATCTTAAAAATGGCATAATTTGTTTGCTAATTGTTAGCGTTGTTAGCAACGAACAAATAGTAGAAAAAGTATCTTAAAAATGGCATCTTTTGTTTTATAATTGTTAGCATGGTTAGCAACGGACAAATAGTAGAAAAAGTATCTTAAAAATGGCATAATTTGTTTGCTAATTGTTAGCGTTGTTAGCAACGAACAAATAGTAGAAAAAGTATCTTAAAAATGGCATCTTTTGTTTTATAATTGTTAGCATGGTTAGCAACGGACAAATAATAGAAAAAGTATCTTGAAAAATGGCATCTTTTGTTTTATAATTGTTAGCGTTGTTAGCAACGAACAAATAGTAGAAAAAGTATCTTAAAAGTGGCATCTTTTGTTTGCTAATTGTTAGCAGCGTTAGCAACGGACAAATAGTAGAAAAAGTATCTTACAAAATGGTATCTTTTGTTTGCTATATTTTGTATAATTGTTAGCAATGGACAAATAGTAGAAAAAGTATCTGAAAAATAGCATCTTTTGTTTGCAAATTTTCTAGCATTGTTAGCAACGGACAAATAGTAGAAAAAATATCTGAAAAATAGCATCTTTTGTTTGCAAATTTTCTAGCATTGTTAGCAACGGACAAATAGTAGAAAAACGATCTTAAAAAAATGGCATCTTTGGTTTGCTAATTGTTAGCATTGGTAGCGGCGGATAAATAAAAGCAAATGATCTTAAAAAAAAAGGCATCTTTGGTTTGCTAATTGTTAGCATCACTAGCATAGGACAAATAGAAGGAAAAAATTCAATAAAAAAAATAATTATGAAAAAAAACAATCAAATTCAACTTGTCCATATTAAATTTAGTGAATTAGATCGTTCAATAAAAACACTTTCAAATATTAATGATCAAACCTTTCAACATTTGATAATAATCTGACACCGACACACAGGGTTTTTACGACGGCGTGCAGGTGTGTAGCCGGAAGCTACGAGGAGATCCTCTCATTGATCCGTTAATATGTGGCCCCAGGACAAGAAGGAGGAGAAAAGAGGGTAAACGGTGGAACAAGCGGAGCGATAGAGGAGGATAAAAGAAGCAAACAACAGAGGTGAAGCGTCTGAAAACAACGGGATTAGAGGGGTTTTTGTTTGTACCTGCAAATCCTTCACTGTCACGGGTCACCTCCACGCTCGCAGCAAGACGAGCTTCGTGAGATCGTGGCATGAGAAAGGAAGAGCAGGAAGGGGGGAAGAACGATGCGAGAGGGAAAGATGAAAGGAGAGCGATCGTAAATTTTCACCCGGACACACAAATAAAAAACTGCCACGCCTCATGCGTTCCATTTTTTTTTTTTTACCGCGAATAAGAGCCGACCATTGTTTCCCGACTTCGGCGACCCCGAAGTCCTCTCCCCTTGTGCCAATCACCCGAAACCATCCCTATAAAACTAAACCATCCCAGACCATAATAATCCACAAGGACGCGTCTCCCCGAAACAACATCCAACACACAGTGTACAAAAAGCAAGTGTTTATTCTCTCTGTCGAGTCATTACAATATTTTCACGTCGGAGAAAAATAAATAATCTGTTTCAATAAATATAACAGTCTCTCTGGCGAGCGATGGCATCGTCCAAGGCACGTTCTGGGATGTGAGTGTGCGAGTGTTTATGATGGGATGGATGGGAAGGATTCTTTTGATTTACGACGGGCGTCGACTCCCGTTCGACGGCGTCGGGCCTCGGCGAGCGGCGATTAGTTGGTGTTCAGGCTCCGGCTTGTTCGGTCAAAGAAGGACTAAATACCATCCGATCATCAAATTACTTGAGGAATTCTTCAGGCTTTGGCTCGAGGTTTAAAGAGTTTCACACGAGGAACGAGCTGAACCCAAAACATAGATCGTGCAAGAAAATCAAGAGTTGAATCTGTTGAAACTTTCTCACAGCCAGGTGGTTGTCGGTTCAAATCCTAAGTAAAGTAAACCTGTGCGAAGTAAAAAAAACCTGTCCAGTCTCTCGCTCTTGCCCTAGGTAGCTAGGATATTCCAAAAAACCTCGGTGTTTTAAATATAACAACATAAAAAAAGCTTTAATTTGTTACTTTATCCCATTTATTTTACCAACTTTTAATATGAACCAAGACGAGTAATGTACATTTTATGTCCCTTTTTTACTGGTGATTTAAAAAAAGGAGCAATATATTAAATTAAATTAATGTTGTTTTATGCATTTACTTTAGGTTTTGTATGTGTATTGAGTTGAAACTGCTCTAAATTGTGGTTGTATCAATTAAATGTCATTTTTGCGTCAACATTTTATTTTAAGTTGACTTTGATCTCTGGAGAAAGTTGCTCGGCGCTAAATCCAAAAGCTAGCTCTAGTTTATTCAATAACATCTTTCATATCTTTGTGTGGAGCTTAAAGGGAGTGTGACTTTAATATCAATAATATCCTAATTTTACTATTTATAAAAAAGAGAAATCTTTAAAATAAATACTTCTATGTCTCAGAAGAATCGATTTGCTAATGCTATAAATAATGCATCTTTTGTTTGTTAATTCTTAGCATCGGTAGCAACGGGAAAATAGAAGGAAACTATCTATTAAAAGGCATCTTTTGTTTTCTAATTGTTAGCATCGCTAGCAACGAACAAAAAGTAGAGAAATTATCTTAAAAAGTGGGATCTTTGGTTTGCTATCCAATTGTTAGCATCGCTAGCGGCGGATAAATAAAAGCAAATTATCTTCAAAATAGGCATCTTTTTTGCTAATTGTTAGCATCACTAGCAACGGACAAATAGACGAAAATTTCTCTTTAAAAAAACTGAAAAAAGTGTTTTTGGCTAATTGTTAGCATGGCTAGCACAAGACAAATAGTAGAGAGTTTACTTAATAAAAAAGGAAATATCATTGTTAGCAATTTGTAACATGCTGGATTGTTAAGTATGGAAACACAAAGAATTCCTTGTTGTTTAGTTCAGGGAGCTAACAATGCTAACGGTTCAGCTACTTTGTTCTGACACGGATACATTTGTTGTCAAATCCGATGCACGAAATCCTGCTAAATGATTAAAAAAAACTACATTTTGTCGTCACCTTTTCACCATCGAGACACTTAAATCCGGTGAAGCCGAGGAAGTCGATCCCACGATGACACCGTTTTGTGTGTATCATCGCACACACACAGAGTCCTGTTGTCGAGTTACTGTAACCGACTGGCGGATCACTCAGGGTTTAACTGTGTCTACCAGGTCACGTCCACTGAGTCACTCGTCCTCCTCCCGTCCTCCTCGCTGAGTTTTCTCCTCCCTTTGTTTCCTTCTCGTCCGCCGAATATTTGCTCAATCACACATGTCGCTGATTCAATTTTCACTGAATGGAAGTGTTGTCTGCGGCTCAGCCTGTCACTCAGTTGTGTATCTTCTGTGTGTGTGTGTGTGTGTGTGTGTGTGTGTCCAACCACCTACAGTGGTATTTGTGTTGATCTATGAGCCGTGAAGTCCAGTAATTCAGGCCAGTCTCGCCGAGCCTCCCCTCAATGAGCTGCTATGTGCATCAGTGGAGCGACAGCGTTGACTTAGTGTGTGTTTGCTGTGAGCTGACGAATCATCGCTCGAGCACTTGTTGCTGAACCTTTTTCTGTGCTTTTGCTCTACGTTCCTGTGCAAATAACTACGGTGGCCCACGAGAGCACAACACATTTGCAAACAAACAAACACATTTACAAACTTACAAATAAATTGTTAATTTGTTTCACGAGATGGTACATTTGTAAATGTGTTAAATAAGTTTGTAGTTTGATTTCTAAAATGTGTACATTGATTTTAACAGTTGTTAAATTTAGAAAATGAGGAAATTGTACTTTTTAATTTGTAAATTTTGTTAGAAACTCATTCATTTGTCTCGGAGTTTATACTTTTTTTCAGAAAGTTGTAAATGTTTCACATTAAATGTATATCAGGAAATTTAGTTTTAGTGTTTGTGAGTGTTTTGTAAATTTGTTTCATGGTTTTGTAAATGTGTTTCAACAGTTTCTAAATGGGTTACATGAGTTTGTAAATTTGTTTCAACAGATTGTAAATGTGTTCCATGAGTTTCTAAATTTGTTTCAACAGTTTGTAAATTTGTTTTTAACAGTTTGTAATTTTGTTCCATGTGTTTGTAAATTTGTTTCAACAGTTTTTAAATTTGTTTCATGAGATTGTAAATTTGTATAAAGAGTTTGTAAATGTGTTTGATGAGTTTGAAAATGTGTTTCATGAGTTTCTAAATTTGATCCATAATTTGTAAATTTGATCCATGAGTTTGTAAATTTGTTCCATGAGTTTGTAAATGTGTTCCATTAGTTTGTAAATTTGTTTCAACATTTTGTAAATTTGTTTCAACATTTTGTAAATTTGTTTCAAGAGTTTGTAAATTTGTTTCAAGAGTTTGTACATTTGTTTCAAGAGTTTGTAAATTTGTTTCAAGACTTTGTAAATTTGTTTCAAGAGTTTGTAAATTTGTTCCATAATTTGTAAATTTGATCCATGAGTTTGTAAATTTGATCCATGAGTTTGTAAATTTGATCCATGAGTTTGTAAATGTGTTCCATAATTTGTAAATTTGATCCATGAGTTTGTAAATTTGTTCCATAATTTGTAAATTTGATCCATGAGTTTGTAAATTTGATCCATGAGTTTGTAAATTTGATCCATGAGTTTGTAAATGTGTTCCATAATTTGTAAATTTGATCCATGAGTTTGTAAATGTGTTCCATAATTTGTAAATTTGATCCATGAGTTTGTAAATTTGATCCATGAGTTTGTAAATGTGTTCCATAATTTGTAAATTTGATCCATGAGTTTGTAAATGTGTTCCATAATTTGTAAATTTGATCCATGAGTTTGTAAATTTGTTCCATAATTTGTAAATTTGATCCATGAGTTTGTAAATTTGATCCATGAGTTTGTAAATTTGATCCATGAGTTTGTAAATGTGTTCCATAATTTGTAAATTTGATCCATGAGTTTGTAAATTTGATCCATGAGTTTGTAAATTTGATCCATGAGTTTGTAAATTTGATCCATGAGTTTGTCAATTTGATCCATGAGTTTGTAAATGTGTTCCATAATTTGTAAATTTGATCCATGAGTTTGTAAATTTGTTCCATAATTTGTAAATTTGATCCATGAGTTTGTAAATTTGATCCATGAGTTTGTAAATTTGATCCATGAGTTTGTAAATTTGATCCATGAGTTTGTAAATGTGTTCCATAATTTGTAAATTTGTTTCAACATTTTGCAAATTTGTTTCAAGAGTTTGTAAAAAAAAATTAAACAGTTTATAAATTTGTTTCAAGAGTTTGTAAATGTGTTCCATGAGTTTGTAAATGTGCTCTGAACTCCTGGTCCAGCGTGAATAACAGTCCCGAACCCCTCTAACCCCTCTAACCCCTCTAACCCCTCTAACCCCTCAGCCTCTTCTTGAGTCTGTTGAAGTCTTTGGCCGACCTCCACAGCCAGGACTGCAGCTCCCGCAGGATCCAGAAACTCTCCACCTTCCTGGCGAAGTCGTTCATGGACGGACGCACCGACAGCAGCAGGGAGGCGGAGGTGGAGGTGAGGAGGGGCGGCGTCAGGATGGGGGGGCTTCTCTGCAAGGACAAGGGCTGCGGGAAGAGGTCGTGACCTTCACCTGCGCCGAACTGGTAGAGGAGGGAGAGCGGCGAGAGAGCAGGGGGGAGGGTGGGCTCCGGGAGGGAGCGAGGAGGTCGACGAGGACTCGGGAAGTCCACCAGAAAGTCTCCCTGGAGGACGAAGCCGTCCTCCTTCCTCAGCGCCTCCTGGTGGAGGAAGTGGATGTTGTAGCTGAACTGAGGCGACTCGTCGTCGTCGTCCAGGCTCAGCAGCCGCCGTCTGCCCCCCCATCCCTCCGTCTCCCCCTCCTGGCGAGTGTCCTCTGGCTCCGCTCGCCTCCCTCGACCTCCTCGCCCCCCCCTCGACCCGGCGCTCCTTCCTGTCGCCGCCTCCGCTCGTCTCCCCGCCTTCCCTCGCTTTCTCTCCGCCACGTCCGCATCCGTCTCTTCGCTCGCCGCCCTCGCGCTTCCTCCTCGCCTCTGGCTGTTCCTGGTCCTGGACCGGTACAGGCTCTGGCTCATGATGGGCGCCGGGACGTCGCCGATCCGGAGCTCGCCCCCCTCCCCCTCGCCCTCGCCGCCCCCCGGGGCGGACGGGGGAGGCAGAGCGTACCCCAGCGTGGTCATCAGCGCCGAGATGGACCCCAGGAGTCCGTCCAGGCCCGTGCAGAAGTGCAGGAGGGACGTCTTGAGCGACGGGCAGAGGGTGGACCGGGCCAGGTCCCGGACCGCCGCCAGCAGCACGGAGTAGGCCCGCCGGTTCTGGGCCAGGCGGGCCTGGTTCTCCAGGCCGTGCCACAGCTCCAGGCGGGTGGCGGCGCTGGGCAGAGACAGAGCCGTGCTGTTGGGCCGCGGCGGAGAAAAGTCCTTGTCGTTGAACGGCGGCCCCAGGTAGCTGAGCTGGAGGATACAAGAGGGTCAAAGGTCACTTGATCATGACCCCGGAAATCCTGTTTGAAAGACTCCTTCCTTGGAGGGAGTTAGCATTAGCATGTAGCATATTTGCATCAAGGAAAATAATAAAAAATATAAATAAATACACAATTAAATGTATAAATTAGTAAATGTAAGGATGAACATTTATACATAAATATATGAATAAATACATGATTTCTCGTGTTACTTTTGTAACAAGTAATTTTTCAATGAGGAACTGTCAAATAATTTATGTGAACTTATATATTTATTATTTTTTTCATTCGTGTCATAGATTAATGTGTTAAAATCAGTTTAGAAATGTTTATATGATCACACGTGTATTCATGTATATTTATGTATTTATACATTTATTTATTGATAATTATTGTTATTGTACTTAGTTACAAATATGCTACATGCTAATGCTAACTCCCTCAAAGAAAAAACGTAATTTATTGTCCTTCATACTTTTTAGTTTGTTTGGAAATATGTCAATTGTCCTTCAACACAGAAACTTCCTTAATAACACAAGATACACACACGTGTGTGTGTCCCAAACTTTCCGTACTGAATGCATTTATATCTAACACTGTTTCAGAAAAGTAATGAAATAAAATAAACATAATAATAAATGAAGTAACAATAGATATTTAAACAACAATAAAGATTATATTACAAGTGCACGTGCAAGTAAAACGTTTACTAACCTGGACTTTAAATAACCTTTAACTGTCTGTTTGTTCATTTTAAAAGTTTTGTAAACAGTAACAAAAACATTCTAATAGAAATTGGACGCCGGTCCTAGTTTGACACTTTTAACACGATTGTTCTCTAATATAAACTTTTTATTTTTTAAGAATGGGTTTAATTAAACAGTTGGCATTAGGTTGATTTTGAACTGTTTGCAAACTTTAATCTAATGAATCTTAACTTAATCTGCTGTTCATACAAAACTCTGCAGCAAGAATTCTGAGGCGCTCTAGTAGAAGAACTCACATTTTCCCAGATCCTCAAGACTCTTCATTCGCTGCCATTTTCTTATTTTCCTAGTATTTTTCTCCAATATAAACATCATTTTTATTTGGAAATTGGGTTCAATTAAACAGTCGGTATTTAGTGAAATCAATCAAAATTGCCAAAACATAATTTTGAGTAAAGTTAAAGGTTAATGAAACTGAGTAAACATCTTACTTGTACTTATGTTTATATATATATCATAATTTCATGTATTTTTTGTGTTAATTTTATTTGTTTATTTTATCTTTTTATTTATTATTTTTATTATTTTTTAACACGTAAGCTGTTTGTTTAGCTGTTTTATTTACTGCCATGACAACTCAAATTTTCCCCAATGTGGGAAGAATAAATGTATCCTTTGTTATTTTATCTGTATTTCCATTTAATAAAAGAAAAAAGTTAGTGTTAAGTACGTTTTAGTTTATGTATGCAATACTTTATTTTTTCTGCTTCTTTCAAGATGTTTCAAACAAGTAATGAAATCATTTACAAGCAGTTATTTTATACTTAGTACGTCTTAAAACAAGTATTTTTTCCTTATTTAAAATAAGTATTTTTGGGTTGATTGACGATCAAGTCATTTGTATACATCTTACATTTTGCTTGTTGTTTTTTTCTTTATCAATCATTTGTTCTGCCGGCGCCTGTGTGGGCTTCTTCCTCCGGGCACTTTCCAAAAACACATCCAGAGGTTAATGGACGACTCGTAATCGTCCTCATGTGTGAGAAGTCGTCGCACGTGTCGTTGAAACGACGTTAAAAATCCTAACATACACCGTTTTTTTTTTTAAAATTTATCGTCGGCTCCCTGATGCGTTTTTCAAAGACTCACGTAAACATCTTTGATCTCCTTCAGCTGGTACTCCAGGTACTTGGTCAGCTCGTAGGTGCTCTCGATGGAGCTCCTCTCGCTGGCCAGTGTGGGGTCCAGGGCGGTCGCCGTGGCAACGGCCAGCAGCAGGATCCAGAGGTTGGGATGCTCTGTAGAGGAGGGGGGTGGGGGGGCGACACTGGTTAAAAAAAAACTGGCCCAGATGTTTCCTCGGTGACACCGTGGAACCAGCCGTGGAGGTATTTTCAGTCATAACACCAGCGTGAAAGTGGATTATTTGTCTTAGACGAGGCGTTTTAATGAATATTAAGAAACATCCCTCGGGTGCAATTCCCTCAGCCCGGCCTCGACCATCGCGGTGTTTATAAGAAATTTTTACAATATTCTCATTTATTCCTTGTTTCCATGGCGATGGCCTCGTGTGTTTAAACACCAGCAGGTCGCTGCCAACGACCTTTTTTTTTTTCCTCTGATTCTGAGACGTTTTAACAAAAAAATCTCGGCGACAGTTTGATGAACGGCCGCCGCCTTCAAAGAACCTCACTTGTGATTAATCAAAGAAAAAAAAACACACACACCGGGTTCTGAACAATCACAACATTAACGTGTTTGTCTACGTTGTGTGTTTTCAGTCGGAGGTCCGGGCCTCCATCTTTTCTGGACGTGTTTGTGTAGGTGTTTTGTGTTACCGAAGCAAGTGTTTGTGCGAATGTTTCAGCTTGTAATTATGTACGCGGATTAGATTCACATATCTAAGAGTGTTTACAAGACATGTGTGTGTGTGTGTGTGTGTGTGTGTGTGTGTGTGCGGTGGGGTCTCTGTTTGTAAGAAGGGAGGGAGGGAGTCGGAAACCTTTTAGTGTTTCTGTCTCTGGTTTCAAACAGAGAAAATTGGAGCTGAAAGCTTCTTTTCAACATCCAAGAACGACGCGTCCGTCCAGCGAGTCTCTTTAACTTTCTTTCAACACTTCCTGACACTCGTTTCTGTTTGTCATCTCTGCTCTTCATCATCCGTCTTCGTCCTGTTCTCGGCTAATCCATCGTGACCCCCCCCCACTCTCAGCCCCCCCGCTGGTGATTCTGCTGCTGTTTAACAGGTGTGAAATATGTGAGTGACCCTGTCAGTGACCCACTTTGTCTTCCCTCTTCGGGGGTCTTGAAGAATATTCATCAGTGACATCAGATTAGTAACATTTTCAAAGGTTGAAACTTTGAATTTTTTTATCAAAATGATCCTTTTTAAGCGTTGAATTTCTTTCAAATATATATCATTTAATTTAATATTGAAGGGTTGCATTTGTGCAATAATGGGGTGTAAGAAAGTATTGGTAACTTATAAAAATTAAAAATATAAAATATAAAAATAACGCAATGTTTTTTGTCACAATACTATATTGATATTCAACAGCACTGAACTTTTTTTTATTTATCTCACTGGATATTTTCCGCTCCTTCACATCCATTCTTTAAAAAAAAAAATGACATCAAAACCGATATACAGGAAACCTTTTTTTCCCAAATGTATTTCTTTTAAACATGTTGTATTCTGGGAGAAAATGTATTGCGTTTTACTTTTGGATGCATTTACTTTTTAAAAAATATGTCAATATTTTATTTTCAGCATGGGGTTTAAAAATTCTGCAACACTAGAGTCATGTACTCGACAATACTACAAATATATCTTTGTTACTACACTATCACAATACATCACAATATATTCTGTTATTTGTCGACGATCGGTGTTAATTTGAGGATTACATTGTTTATTAGTTACATCATTTTGAGGGAGGACTCACACTAAAAGTGTACAAGTGTTACTTTTTTTGGCGATAGAGAAGGACTGAGGATGAGAGGATACAGTGACTCCAGCAGCTTTTAAAGCTGATGTTTGGACATATTTTGGTTTTAAAACAAATGAAAGCAGTTACGACTTTGTCAAGAGTCATGTGGTCTGTGAATACTACAACACCAGAGTCAAGTACTGGACAATACTACAAATATATACTCATTACTACACTATCACTATATATCGTATTATCGCCCCTGTATTGCGATATGTATTGTTAACCCTATTGCCAAAAAACAGCCTTATGTTTGATTGTCTGAAAGTTCAATCAAGAAGCTCTGTACTATGTTGATATTGTCTGGTTTGCACTATTATACCGACATTTTTATGTTCAATTTAAAAAGACCAACAATTAAAAATATATATGAAATCAATTCAACATTTTGATATAGAAGTTCAGTAATAATATTCAATTATTCAATGCTTAAAAAACTTCATTGCAATCAAAGTTAAAACGTTAGAATTCCATCATTCAATATTCTGATGACACTGATATACTTCCATACAAAGCCTCATAAACCCACAGAACCTTCTCTCCCCCGTTATCTCGCTCCAGCCTCGGGTCGAAATAACAGCAGCCAATTAACCCCGATTAACTCTCGCACTCCCACTGCCGTCTCTGTTTCATCTCCCGACAGAACAGCCTGCTGGATCACGTCGAACGAAAAACATTTATTCACAACATTCACAGCTTTTCCTTTTGTGAAAAAAACGGACTGATTTGTTGTTCCAGTCTTTGGCCAAACTCTGGGAACCTGGTGTTCAGACTGTAATCTTCATCTGCATCACATTTGTCACAGAAGAAACTCAAAGTTTAGCAGAACATCAAACAAAAGGTTGTGAGCAGAACTTGAAAAACTCAAAATAGTATTCAGTGGAAAGAAAATTTTCTCTTTTCTCTTTTCTTTCAGATTATATTTACGTTCAAGCAAAAAAAAAAGGGGGGAAAATGTCTTTCAAAGACTTTGATTTTGATCCACAGACCTCAGAGCCCGAGCTGGGGTGTAAGTCTGGATCAGATCACTGATGGAAGGTCTGACCATGAATAGATCTGAAAGTAAGAACCAGAATTTAAAAAAATGATCCTGAAAGAAACTGGCAGCCAGTGAAGAGTTTTAAGGATCAGAGAAATGTGAGTTCTTCTACTAGAGCAGCTCAGAATTCTGCCTGCAGAGTTTTGTATGAACTGCAGGCGAGACAGATCCTTCTGGTTTAGACATGAAAATAAATTGTTACAATAGTCCAAGCGACACAAACGCATGGATTTTATGCACCAGATTGTGTTGTGATGCCATTTTCCTAAGTTTAGAGATTTTTCTCAGTTGAAGGAAACAGTTTTTGCTAGTCTGGGCTCAGGTGTAACACCATGATGCTGGCTTTTTACGTTTCTGGAAAATGTAAGGCCCCGACCTGTGAATCAGATTGTTGTGGTTTAAATGAGGACGGTTGCTTGACTATCAGTGGAGAAAGAGTTTTATCACCTTTCCTATCCAACCATGTCACATCATTCTTCCTCATTTATCTCACTGGTTATCTTCCTCCTTTACTTCTATCAATTTCAAACAAGTTTACATCAACACACATTTTCTTCTGAACATGTTGTATTTGGGGTTATTGTTGACACTTTTTGTAAGTATGGGTTGTGTTTAGTTTTTGTTCTCTTTGGCAGGTTTTATGTTGGATCTACCCATCTAGATACTCCTGCAGTACTGCCTCTTCTACTCACAGACAATAAAACTCTCACAGTTTACACTGTACAACAAAAGCTTTTTTTTTTAGAAATCTCCACTTCAGCCAAAGTTTTCAAATAGAACCATTTTTCTATGATTATACTAAGATTGATTAAATAAAAACAACAAGGCAAAAATTCGTATAAATATAGTTTATAGATATATTTCTATACACCCATCAATCTGTACATTTGGAACAAATCACTAATTTGTCTTTAAACTTCTATTAATCTCTGATTCTTCCATCGATCAGTTCCTCACGTCTTCTCCTCATGAACACACATCTTCTGTATCTTCTATTCATTTCCATTCCTCTACTTCAGGGGTCCCTTAACTTTTTCCTTTGAGGGCCACGTAACTTTTCCCTCTCTGATGGGGGGCCGGGGTCAGTTTGTATAAAGTGTGATGATTGCAGAGGTACCAGAACGTAAAAATGTATTGTTTTTTGAAGTATATACTTTATTGAATATTGTTTTAATTGTTTAAGCGCTTTGTGACCCTGGTCTGGAAAAACGCTATATAAATACAAATTACTTACTTACTTACTTACTTTTCTAGAAAGCCACACATAAACAAATTCACAGAAATAATGACTATTTATGGAATAAATAACCAAAAAAAAACCTCTCTGGGTTTTAAATTTTAGGCCCTAACATGTTGAAATCTTTCAAACCAGACCTTAAAAGGAAAAAAAAGAAAGGTAGGTGTAGAATTTAACAACAGAAAACCTAGAGTCTTTTATTTTTATTTTGCAAATCTAAGAAATAATGTACCTCATAAAAATGTGTGGTCCTATATTTCTGTCACGCACTGTTATATATAAAAAAATAAAAATACATCACTGATATTTTTCCGAGGGCCAGACAACTGCTCTACAAACTTCTTAAACTCAATACAGATCACTATGTCATCGGCAAATATCACGAACTCCTTTCAGAAACATCTGTCCATCGCTACAGCAAACAATAAAGGTTCAGATATCATGTCATTCTTAGACTCAATCTCTTAGTTTAGCAGCTACGATGGATTAAAGGATAAAGTTTTGCAACAACATTTTTCTATCCCTTTAAACCCTTATTTAACTGAAGGCCTGCGGGCCATACCCGGCCCTTCAGGCGATCCGGACCATCACTGAGCCCCATTCAGCCATGAATAATGAATACATTTCCAAAAAGCCGTGAAATCTGTATTTTCTCCAACACTTTGTGTCACTTTTAGTCAAAGGCTGCTTTTTTACCAACAAGACAAGGAGCTCCAGTTTAGACAAAACAACATGAACCACAGAAGCGTAAAGTTGACACAGAAATAGATGATTTAACGGCAAAAAGACTGAAAAATAACTACACACAAGTAATTGTTTTTTTGTGTGTGTGAACAAGTATTGTTTAAAAACCCTTTCTTTAAATTGACTTTATTTAAAGGATACTTTTAAAAATGTCCTGGATTTTAAATATAATTTATATTATATTATATAATAAATTCAAACTTCACTCGTTTTCTACTCACCCTCATGTCGACTAAGGGTTGGGATTATTTTCAGAATAATCTGTTTCTTTTTAGAGTTATAGACAAAAATGTTTGTTCATTTTAATGTAGCGACTGGAGCTCAGTTGTCTTTATCTTCGTTCAAAAAGTCACTTAAAAACATCCAAATACCTCCATACTGCTCGTCTGTAACGTCCATCTTGTATTGAAGCCTCGACTTTAGAGATTTTTACGGAACAAAATGGACCAAGTCTATGTTTTAAGATTGTATTTAGTGGAAGATCCCGAGCTAAATACTAGTAGCAGGAAGCTTATGCTACAATACAAACTAATAAATATATACTTTAGTTTTTTTCTTAACAATTTATCATGTCGAGGCTTCAATACAATATTACAGGCGAGCAGTATGAAGGTATTTGGATGTTTTTAAGTGTCTTTTTGGACGAAGATGAAGATAAATTAGCATCAGTCGCTACATTAGCATTTTTGTCTATAACTCTAAAAAGTAACAGATTACTCTGAAAATAATCCCAACCCTTTCTTTCTTATTGTCACGTATCATTCCTCAAATACCGGAGATGTTTCCGTCGGAGTGAATCCTCAACATCTCTCCTGACAGCACCTGTTGAGTCTGATCCGTCGACCACATCAAAAACGGCTTCCCAGACTAATTTTCCCAAACTCAACGCCAGCTCCCACACACACCCTGAAATTAGCGGGACAACCCGCCTCCTCACCTGTCGACCGCAAATGAAGCCCATTAGGCGCCTCGTTTGTCACCAGGTCGAGCGGTTGCTCGAGCGTCGCGAGGACCAACCCTTTTCCACGGAAAAGGTTCTTATATAACGGTAGGTTTTCGGCGTGCGGTCTGACTTCAAGGCCGGGCCTGCAGGCGGCCGTGGATGTACCTGGCAGGGCGAGCGCTCGCCACAGGGCAGGGCTGGAACCAGAACCTTCTCCCCGGGAGGATTACGTTACAGCATCACAGGGGTTCCTACCGTGACCCCAGTCCTCGTGTACCGCTTTAAACACACACGGGAGCTCCATTATTCATCGCAGACAACATTTCTTTTCCCCGTCAGATCTAGCTGACGTTTTTCTGTCTGGACGCCATCTGTGAAACACAAGTGTACGGGGTTTTTTTTGGGGGGGGGGGGGTCGGGGGGCGCCAGAGACGTTTGGATTCAAAGGGGTCAAACTAAACAATGCGGCGGGTCCAGGTTTAGAGTTGAGGTTCAGGACCATGACGGTGTTTTTATTTATGTTTAAGATTTGATTTCATGTTTAACGTAAGTCGCTACCAAAACAAATTCCTGCTCCGACACACAAGCTTCACTGATGATGGCAATAAAAAATGATTCCTGGGTTTTTAAGTCAAGTGTGGCCCTTTAACTGTATTGATGTGGCCCTCAAGAGGTCAAAGATCCTGTAGAAACGAACAGTTTTATTCTATATTTATTCATATTATTCATTACTAATACCTAAATATGTTTTGTTTTAGTACTTTTGTCCTTTCGCTTTTGTCATTTTTGTAGTATTTGAGTATTAGAATTTGTGAGTATTTAGTATTTAAAAATTGCTTTGATATGAAATTTAAGAAAATGTATTTTAAAAAGTTTTTAAAAAGAGTATTTAGCTTGGCATCTAGTCACAGCAGAAGCTTCATGAAACAGTGTCATGTTGTTTAGACGTCAGTAGGTGGCGCCATCAGTTTAAAAATTATGTTTCATTAGAACAGAAAGAAAAACATACAGAGACGCCATCTAGTGGTCTCTGAAAGAATGACACTGTTTCATGAAGCTTCATCAGACCATCACTAACAGAAGACTGTTCACACCGAGTCCGGTTCTGCTCGAGGTTTCTGCCTGTTAAAAGGAAGTTTTTTTCCTCATCACTGTGGCTCAACTTTTTTTGAACTGTCTCGTGTCTTGAGATAACACTGTTCTTGACACTTTTAATAAAGTTAAATGATACAAAACTTTGTCGTCTTCTTTAGGTCAGCATGCAAGACTTGAAGTATTCCTTCACTAGTTTAGGTACATTTTTGGATGAGATTAAAAAATATTTTGAGAAAATACTCTCAACCCAAATGAACGTTATTACAACTAATGACAGGAACATCGAATATATTTGTGTTTAATGTTCCGGGCCCCAATTGGTTTAACTGAGGTATCAGGTTCGATTTTATACTTTTCGCTGCTTTATTTTTTCTGCTTGACGGCCCCTAACTACACACGCTGTATAAAAATGTGGCCCCTGAGGAAATTTAATTCCCCACCACTGGGCTTCAGGATGGATTCTCGGGTTCCTTTCTCGCTTTATTTTTTCTTCACCGCGAGAGAGATCTGATACGAACTTCTGTTGGGGGTGATTGACAGCTCTTAATTTAGAGTTCGCCGAGGAAATCGTTGTTGAACGTTCTGGTTGCCAAGATGTCGGCTCGAGGTCTGACTGACACGTCGGTCGTTTACACTTTCATTAAAAAGTGATTTTTGGAAAATAGGATTGAGTGTGAAACATTCTTTGGCAGCGGATCAGGAACGCAATTAGTAATTATATGTTGAGTTTGATTAGTCACGCCTGGATGTATTCAGGTTTCATTTTTCTTCTTTATTGAGTGTCGCCGTACGACGATGTTAGCGATACGAGTGACTCACCCGCGAGTCAGAGAGTCGGATGATTCACTGTTATGTCTAAGCGACGCCCCCGCGACAACATCGGTAAACACGGCAACATTGGGTCACTCGTCAGGGTTTATTTTCGACTTCCCTCGATGAATCCGAACTAAAAATAATCGCTTAAAATTGAATCTCGAACGTAGCCATTAACTCACTCGCTTGCTTTCCACATCTTTTAAGGAGCATCTGGACAAAGAGACAACAGTGTCTTGTCTTTATTATACGTTTATTATAAATACATTGTAGGTCTTTATGCTTTTATGCATCTTTTGTTGATGCTTCATGAAACTTATAAACTAATAATGAAACTTATAAACTAATAAATGTTATTTTTAAGTGAATTTAATATACAATAATGTAAAAATCATCACCTTCCGAAGTCTCGCAGATTTATTTTTATTTGCACAATACTACAATACTACAACACATAACTTACAAATAACATATTGGGAACTGAGAACTGATTACGACAACCCCTCTTACTTATGGTGCCAACAAAACATTGAACTCCCATGATGCCTTTCTACACGCTGTTCTCTTTTAGTGACGGTAATTGGTCGCTACAGTACTGTATTTAAATTCCAATTCAAAAGTCATCGACTGTTGTGATTGGTTGGCTGGGCGGCAAAGCATTATGATTTGAAACAAGCGAAAAGATTAAACGGTCACTACTTTGTGGATTTCAATTGAAGTTTTTCGTCATTTCTTCTGCTAATTTCTATGTTTGTTGGACACTGTGTCAAACTTTAAGTCATATTTACACTTTGCTCATGCAGTATCAAAATTTGATTTAAAAAGCCATTTATATGACAAATAACTTTCACATAACTAGCTACATAACACATACAGTGAAGGACAATAATTAACCCTTGTGTTGTCTCAGGGTCACGGTGACCCAAAGGCCCGAAAACCATCAAACGACCTTCCTGACTTCCAGAAATACATATGCGGCGGTGGAAGTCGTTCACCTTGACCCGGAGACAACACAAGGGATACTACAAACACATTTGTTTTCAGGGCTCTCGGTCATCTTTGCCCAGAGACAACACAAGGGACACCACAAACACATTTGTTTTCGGACCTTTTAGTTACCTTAACTCTGAGATAACACAATGGATACTACAAACACATTTGTTTTCGGGGCTCTCGGTCACCTTGACCCAGAAACAACACGTGAGATATCACAAACACATTTGTTGTCAGGCCTTCGGGTCACCTTGACCCAGAAACAACACGTGAGATATCACAAACACATTTGTTGTCAGGCCTTCGGGTCACCTTGACCCAGAAACAACAGAAGGGATACCACAAACACATTTGTTGTCAGGCCTTCAGGTCACCTTGACCCAGAAACAAAAGAAAGGATACCGCAAACACATTTTTGTCAGGCGTCCGGGTCACCTTGACCCAGAGATAACACAATAGTAAATTAATTCTCTTATCTTTTCTTTCCCTTTCTATCTTCCCCCCATTTCCTTCTCTCTTCACCCCCCTGTCCCTCTTGTTCCTCCCATCCAGTCACAGCAGAAGAATGTTCACACTTAGTCCAGTTCTGCTCCAGGTTTCTGCCCGTCAAAGTGAGTTTTTCCTCACCACTGTCGCTCATTGTGATCTGCTGGGACCTGTTTAAGTGTCAAGGTGACCCGAAGGCCCACAATAAAATGGGGTCACCTTGACCCAGAGATCACAACAAGGGTTCAGATAACACTGTAAATAAAGTTGAATTGAAACATTTTAACTTAGAATCATCAGGTGCAGGTGTTGAGCGTGTGGACGACGACGGCAGGTGAAACCAGAACTACAAGTTGTGCGTTTATAAGCCGGGGTCAGTGTTGTGAGTCTGTGCTTGAAGAGCAGATTTACAAGACGTCTGCGCTCAATCAAATGTGCATTCTTTGGCTAACTTCTCACACAAACACACAACACACACTCATATGGACACGTTATCCTGAATAATTCCATGTAAACAAACTATTGAGTATTTACACACACACACACACACACACACACACACACACACACACACACACACACACACACACACTGACACGCACATACTGTTCCCATCTTTAACTTTTTCTTTTCTCTGGATGTTCTTCATCCTTAATTTTCCAATTGATCCCCGTTGGCAGTGGACACACACTGACGCTGCCAAACACCATCAATGAACCAAAAACAAACGCAATAGGAAACTTTTCTTTTTTTTAACTCGTCCAATAAAATTCAAGCCTAAGCCGAGAAACCATTTCTGGCTGGTCGTAAACTCGGTCTGTTGTTTAGGTCCCGCCGCGATCCTGCCGTCTGTCCCCTCCTTCACCTCCTGGGCTTTCTTACAAAAGTTCCACTCGCTCAAATCGCCATGTTTGGTTTTGATTTCAGTGTCTGTCGCGCTCATCGAACCTAAAGCCTCCTTCCTCTCGCCGTAATGACCTCCACCCTCTCTTCCTTTCACTAATTGGCTTTTCTTTCATCCCTTACTTCCTTTTTTTTAAGTCCTTCAGTTTTTAATTTGGCTCCTAAACTTCTGTACCCCCCCGACCCCGTACCCCCCCCACCAGGCTCTTTTTTAATGTTATATTTAGCATAAGATAATTTTAACATAAAAACTAATTTCCTTTAATTTAACTTATTTGTGAGAATTAATTCATGTTATTTACTATATTCTCTTTAAATACAGGATCTAAGTTACATATTTTAGCATGAAGGGGATTTCGTGGTCCCAAAATATCTTGATTTTCTAACAACAAAAGAAATCTTTGCTCCGTGTGGAGAGTTTAAATAAATATTAAATAAATATATATTTATCAATAAAATACAAACATATTACTATTTTTTAAATAGTAATTTTATTACTAAATACAACTTCAGTTCATAATGTTGATGTATTGTTTAATCACCACCGTTGCTGATTTAGCAACGTTATGCTAACGTAGCAGTCCTTGTTAAGCTAACTATGCTATTTAGCTTTTTTAACTTTTACTCTTAAAATGACGTAAATTTATTGAATGATAAATCGCATAAAAAATATAAATACATGCACATTAAATGCTTTGAAACATTAACATTTACTTAAAAACAAAAAGGCGCTAACACTTCTAGCCAATAGCTTTAGGTTAGCACAGTATTAGCAACGATTGGAATCATAGTCAATATATTTACTCGAAAACTATTTTCTAAAACAAACATTTTATTACTTAATACAACTTGAGTTCATGACGTTGATTCTGTATTGTTTAATCACCACAGTTGCGGATTTAGCAACATTATGCTAACGTAGCTATCCTTGTTAAGCTAACTATGCTATTTAGCTTTTTTTTTCTCTTTGCTTTCTAAACTTTTACTCTTAAAATAATTTATTAAAATATTTTATTGCTAAATACAAATTGAGGTTTGGACCAATATTTTACAGTTAATAATTATTCTACATGTTAACTTTTACCATTAAAACGATTAAATTAAGCGTGAAAATATTATAAAATAAACTTTTATTCTTCTTTTATTGGGTTCCCTTGATTAAATGCAATTATTTAAAATGTCATTTCACATTAAAATAACTATCTTTAGTGTTTAAGTGCCTCCTTAACTTATTTATTATGTTACATAAATCATTAAATAATTAAATAAATCAGACTTCATTGAGTTATTTATCTTGGACCCGAATCCACATAAATAAAATTGAGAAATTATTAAATCAATTTGTAATAGATTTTCTTGCCGAGGACGTTGAAATTGATCGTTTATTTTAGTTTAAACATATTTTCTACCTTGGGGTCGTGTTGGATAGGTTAGAAAAAAGGGGGGATGGATCAGGAGGATTTAAAAAGAAGGGGAAGGGAGACGGAGGGAGTGGATGGAGGGAGAGTTTTCTGAGGCGAGGGGCCATGTTAATTTGGGAAAAATGTAAACAGCATGTGTAACTGTTCAAAGCGTGACCGACTCATTTTATATCAGTCCCCCCTCGCTTCCCCTCTGGGTGCTACTCACTTCTGTCAATCCAGGATCTGCACCACATGAACCTTCCGATGCTTTTCTTTATATATACCTCCGTTGGATTTGATTCTGAATCACGTCCCGTTTGACTCTCTTTTATTCCTACAACATTCTTATCCTCTGATTTTTTTTAATTACAACTCAACTGTATGTTTTTTTTGTCTATTTTCCCATCGTTATCCCTTAAATATTGCATTTTGTTTATTAGATTTAATGCTTTTTCTCAAATTGCAATCATTTATTTTGAGGTTTTCTTACATTGTTATCGTCTCAGACGAGCTCGAACATGAACGAGCCACGGCTATAATTACTTAGTAAAGTGTCGGAATTCATCGGAACCGGAGAAATATGTCGACATGACTTAAATGTTAAAACGTTTGCTGGCCTCGAAACCCACACTTCTACGAAAAAAAAACAATTGGAAAATAATGTGTTTTCGTTTCAAATAGGCCAAAGTTGAGTCACAACACTGGGTGATTTTTATCAGAAAGAAAAAAAGCAAATATATTTTCTTCATGATGTTCTGACCCTGGATATAAGTAGATAAATATGGTTAGTATCATTTTACTATGTGGAAGTTCAATGAGCTGATTTTACAAAGATGATTTTGTTTGAATTAAACCTAGGATTGTTTAAATATATAGCAAGAGTTTACTAAACTTTTAAAATTTCAAATAAATTCTAAGCACAAAAATGGATGAAGACTTGTAATCTGGTAAAAGAGAACCAGATTTGTGGATTCAAACAACCTTTTGGTCCAGAATGTTAAAGACAATATTTTCAGTCTTTTAATTGAATAATAAAAGGGAGAAAACTCTGTTACTTGTTAGGAAAAAAAACATCCTGATCTTCACTTTCTTCACTCTGTAAACATCTTTTATATTGTTTATTGTAATGGATATTCTCCCAAGCGATGTCCTTCTTCACACACAAAAAAACACTATTAACTGGAACTTAAGATTACATCATTGAAGTTAACATAATTAAAGTCGTCTCAATATAAACCATAATCAAATAACATGATTCAATGGGAGCACTAAAAGTAGAATGTCTTAGTTAACGTTAAAATCACTCTAAACAGCAGAAAAAAAGCAGATTAATTAATTTGAAATAGTTTAATTCATAGAAATTAATCAATTAATAGTATGGTAAATATTGATGTATGCATTCTGTATTATTTATTCACCACCGTTGCAGATTTAGCAATGTTATGCTAACGTAGCTATCCTTGTTAAGCTAACTATGCTATTTAGTTTTTTTTTTGCTTTCTAAACTTTCACTTATACAATTATGTGAATTTATTTTACAATAAATGGTTTAAAATATAAATAAATGCTCATTAATTACTCTAAAACATTGTGTTTGACTTAAAAACAAAAAGAGCTAACACTTCTGGCTAATAGCTTTGGGATAGCGAAGTATTAGCAACGATTGGAATCACAGTCAATATATATTTTCTTTAAAATATTTCCTAAAACATGTGCCACACAAAATGTTGTTACTCTGCCTTTCATTTTAGCAAAAGTATTGAGTTTAATGTTAGTGTAAAATAACAAGGTTAAGATAATATATATATATATATATATATATATATATATTTATATAAAATATAAATGAAGTGTTGATTACAAAACAATGCATCTTGTTTTTGATTCAATGAGTATACATTTATATTTTAAATATATAAAACACCTCTGCACCATAAGAAGTGAGAAAACAACACTTTCTTTTGTAACTTTCATAACCTTTAGCTCTTCTTATATTATATCAGAAATGCATGTGATATTGAATTCAGTTCTTATTCTCTGAATAGATGACATTTGTTATTCTCTGAAAAAGGACTTTTGTTAAGTTAAACATTTGTCAAAAAATGTAAATTTTCTATCGCAAATCATCTCAATTTTTAATAAGCAAGATTATATTATATCTGATTTGTTTGAGGGATTTTATTATGTTTTGTGGAGCAAAAGAAATTTATTTCTTATGTTCTAGTAGAAATATTACGAAAGATTACTTTTTTCCCTTCCCTTGCGTGTGTGTATGCGTATGTGTAGGTGTGTGTGTGTGTGTGTGTGTGTGTGTGTGTAACTAAACAGAATCGTGTACATTCTCATATCGGTGACAGCTAACTAGACAGGAGTTAAAGCGCCCCCTGACCTCTGACCTACAGTCATTATTTACTGTAGGAACCTCAACTTTTCTTTCAACTCCATCCTTTATCACAGTCGTTTTTTTAGGTGATTCATTTATTTATATAAAAACCAAAAACAAAACAAACTTTGAAACTAGCAAAGAATAAAAAACGTCAGATGTTAATAAAAACGCAGAAAATTGTGAACGAATATTTCAGTCAAAAACAAATGTTCAACTGAATTTTTTATTTTATTTTATGCTACATAACATGTTTGCTCAGAAAGGCGGCTCGCAACCCCCGGGAAGGATTGGGTTCGATTCCTATAGTTTCAAAAAAGGGTTTTGCCGTAGAACCCCAAAAAAAAGTATTTCTCGAGCGTTAAATCTGGCAACTGGAAGAAAGTTTTCCAAATAAAATAGAAAAATACAAAACAACATGCTGTATTCAATTTGCTTCTTTCAACTATTATAACAATTACATTGTTAATTATATTGTTAATTATATTGTTAATTAAATTGTTAACTAACAATTTTATTGTTAAAAAATAAATGAATGGAATTTTGAATACAAGAAATTACAACTTCTTAAAAGTAAAAGTTTATTATTATTATTATCAAGTTACAAAAAAAACAAATATAACTTTTCTTAAGTGTATATATTTATGAATTGGTTTTAATTTAAAATGTTGAACACAAATAACTTTAAAATCAAGTCACTCACCTCGATGTAACTTCTTCATGGTCTCCTGTCTTCCTCTCAACAAATATATCAACGACTCTTCTCTGTCAAAACTCCGCGTCACTTTTGTCAATAAAGTTTTATTCCATTGAAGAGCAGGCGGTGATGGAGGCGCGCAGGTGATGAAGATGGATCCCAAAAGTGCGTCTGACTTGTGTGGTCTGAGCCTGGATGAACCCTTTATGTACCTCCTTCTCTCCTCCTCTCCTTCTCCTCCTTTTCCTCCCTCTTTTCCATCCCTGACTCTCCTTCTTTTGTCCTCCTCCTCCTGCTCGTGATTCACCAGGTTGACACATCCTCGCTCGGCCCGAACCCTCGGAACTTGTCAGAACTCATGTGCGTCTCTCGTCCGGACTCGACCTCGTCCTCCCGAACCCCTGAGCGGCGGCGCTTTGATGTGGGATCTGACGGGGCCGCCAGGTTCTGACCCGCGAGTCACTGGAACGTGCACGCGCACGCGTGATTCGAAAAGATTATTTTAAAAACGTGAAATATTTATATATATATTTTTTCGATCTACGTGTTCGTGTCGTACCTGCTTCTATATGACGTCACTCAGATCCGTGTTTTTATTTTATTCTTTACTTATGTTAAGAAAATACAACTGAAAAAAAGCGTCATATTATGTAACGTTCCCGTAATTTAAATTTAAAAATGAACACAGATTATTCGCATTAAAAATTACAAAAAGTTTTTTATTGATAAAGTTAACTTTAATCGCGGGGAAATTCGTTTCCGGTAAATTCCCGCCAGTCCCTTTCCCGCCTTAATTATTTACTACGAAAAAGAAAACCCTGTCAAAAATAATCCGCATTATATTGTGGTTTTATGAACAATTCAATATAATATAACCTTTATAAAGTCATTGATTTTCTGGAACTCCTGTTGTGTTATCAGTTTTATCTTGATCTTTAAAATATATACTTTATTGAATATTGTTTTGATTGTTTAAGCGCTTTGTGACCCTGGTCTAGAAAAGCGCTATACAAATAAAAATTACTTACTTACTTACAATTATTGTCATTTATTTCTTTGAATTTAGTTTTTCTGAACTTAAATAAAAGTTAAATTAGAGTCAGATCCCTTTGAGTGACAGCGTTGACATCTTCAGGTTAAACTGAACAACCCCAAAAAGTAAAATCTTTAACTGGAGCTATGGGATGGAGCTCGAGGGGAAAAAAGGGTGTGTGTGGTCTGATGTTGGGTCGCCTGAGAGTTCATGAATGGATGTTTTAACAAAAACCTAATAAAGAATTTACTATGAATTTAACTGAAGCCTCACAAGTCAAATCACGGTGTCATTTTAAAGGCCATAAACATCTGTTTTTCATTTGTCATTTTTCATTACTTTCAAACAAGCCCTCTGTTGATTTTGGACTAAATTAAAAATTTTATATCATTGTTTTTATAAATCAAGGTATTAAAGATTTAGAGAATAACAATGGAGTGGGTTTAGAAGGAGGAAGACATGACTCGTCCTGGTCGCTGATGAAAGAACTCTGGGCTGTAACTGAACTTTAATGAAAAGCGACAGCAAGTTGGAGATGAAGTTCACAAAAGTCCATATGGAGCGATTTCTATCGAAACATCTCTTCTGTCACGAGGACTCGTAGGGGATTTTTTTTCTTCCTTCCATTTCCCAGGTCATGTTTTTTCCTCTGCACTTGTTTAAGAATCCAATTACACCTTGTAACACAGTCAGTCCGTTGAACACGAGATTAAGTTTCCAAACTTAAAACGAAAGAAGGAATTACTGAAGGAAATCATTGAGGCAGACGCTGAACCGAAGGAGTTCATGTCAAATCCTGTCATTGACGGCGAGATTAGTGGGATTTATTCTGTTTTATTAGACATTAAATGTTTTTTTTCACATTATGACATAGAAATATTCTCGGTACGAGAAGATTCTGTTTCCACTTCCATCGCTGGAACATCTTGAAATATTCAACCCCATGACTCTAAAAGTTGATGGTTTGTTTGTGTTCAGGCTTGTGTTTTCTGTTTATTCACTCAAAAGCAGACATGGAGGGTCACAGGTGTAATTGTTCCATTTTTCTTTTTCAAACTTTTTTTTTTCTTTTTTTTTTTCCACTGCCATATGAGCTACTGAGATGTTCAAAGACCAGGGTGGAAATGCATCTGAACTAGTTTTCCTGCCCTGTGGTCTTCCTGCAGCTGGACATTCCTGCAAAGCTCAAAAAAGAAAAGCAGGTGTTTTTCTGATTTAAGCCCAAAGATGTCAAAGTAGAGTCTTTGGGTGACCATTATCATGTCTATTATGTCTATAGGTTTATGTAGAAATGGTAAATAGTGGTTTCAAAATAGCCTTTCTTAGGGACTCTGTGGCCTTTTTTTGATGTAAGTAAGTAAGTAAGTAATTTTTATTTATATAGCGCTTTTCCAGACCAAGGTCACAAAGCGCTTAAACAATCAAACAATATTCAATAAAGTATATACTTTAAAGGGTAACACAACAGGAGTTCCAGAAAATCAATGTCAGACCATTTGCAAAATGAAAACAGGAATAGAATTAATTTTATTGTTGTTAATTTGAGTTTAGAATTAACACAAAAACTGACTATTTTAATTGACAATATGAGTTTTTACTGCCTTTTTTTTTACAATTCCAAGATACTGATGGAAGATTGTAGTAAAGGAGACTAGAATGAGCATGTGTTAATGTTATTGACATGTTTTTTAGAGTTTACTATTTTATTAGGGGAAATATAACCGGATGAAAGCGAGGGACCTTAAATTAAAGTCAACAGAATTTAACTGTAACGAGATAAAAACATCAAGACATCTTTATTCAGTCTTTGATTTTAAGTGACTTTGAAGAAACCTCTCCATGCCATGTTTCTTACGTCGTCATGACGAGCCTTTTTTAATGATTGTGTTGAGCGACATCCAGCGGTCATACGTAACAACTACATCCTGGTCAATTCAACATATCGACGCAGCGTTTAACGATAGAATTATATTAATAGAAATATTTACGTCCGCTGAATATTTATTCAAAAACGAATCACGGTTTAAGGACAAACACAACAAAAACGTGTTTACTCGCCGGAAGTACATTCACATGTTCTTCCTGTGACGTAGCACTAGCTCCCGATGCTACACGCGGGAAAACGGAGGCTCTTCTCACAACAGTGACAGTAAGACCATTATATCCTCTTTGTGCTACTTTCCAGCTCACGCAGACTGATTTGGCGCAATTCAGAGAGATGCTCGAGAGTAAGGACGAGTGTAAAGTCTTCTAAGATCAGTTGTGTTTACATATTTTAACTGTTAAACGTCGCTATGTATCTGAGACCGGCCTCGCTGCTCGGAGGCGCTTGATTAGTGGTGCCCGCGGTTCAGGCGGGGCGGTGCCACATGTTTGTTTGCTAATACTCTCGGTGCGAGTCGAACGCACGGATGCGTGAGTCAGTAAAACAAGCGTCCCCAACACAGTTCTTCTTGGCGCTGCTATTGTTGTTTTAATGTTTGATTTTACTCTCGATTGTTTGACGCTAATGTTAGTTTCGTGTCCAAAGAGGTTGAAATGAACGAGGGTTGCTATGGATCGTGAAAGTTAAGGTTAAAGTTAGCTTGTTTTCAATGAAACCACATGTGGTTAAAAACCTGAATAATTAGGTATGTGTGTAAAAGTTTAAAGATCAGTTGATTTATATTGGATTATGAACTATTATCTGAAAGGTCTTGTTAAGACGAACCCAGTAAAATGTGTATTTTCTCTGTGATCAATATTAGGAAAGTTATAGACTAGTTTAACCCGTGAAAATGCACTGAATTCTTAAAATAAATCCACTTTTAGTATATTTTATGAGGTTCAATATTTTAGGTTTGTCACATCTTGCTCAACATTTACCAAGTTTCAAAAATGTTTTTGTCATTGGAGAGTTAAACTAATAAACTGAATAAAGAGTTTAATTATGTTATTATATAACAAAGATGTTATACCTTTTTCATCAATTAATTTAAGTTCAAGTAGAACAATTTGGCTCTTAAAATATGCATAGAAAAAGTAAATTAATTGCCCAGATTGAACAAAAAAGCCATAATTTGTTTAAATATTCAATAATAGAAATATTAAGCACAGTTACGACATAATATTTATTGATCGAATTCATGAAATTAACGTTGGAAGTGACGGACAATGTCAGTAAACATGGTCGAACTCGACCAGGAAACCGCCTGTTCTGATCACTTTAACTATCACTAACTTCTCTCTTTTGGGCCCAAATATGTTGTGTGTCGTTGATAAACGACTGTATCTTTGACTCGACCAATACTGACTCGTGTTTCTCATTGTGTTTGTTTTCATCTTCCTCTCCATCGACTGTGGAAGAGATGGGAGACACACTCGAGTTCAACGATATCTACCAGGAGGTCAAAGGCTCATGGGTGAGTTTCGACTTTGTTTTTTTTCTTAAAGCGCTTTGTGAGAAAGTTACACTACAAGTGAAAACACCTGCCACTTTGTTCCATGAAAAATCAATTATGCATCATTGTGTAGATTTGTTACAAGTTTTCTTTTTTAAATAAACAAGACAAAGTTGTGCACTTAAAAAAATATAATAAACATTTCTTCAGAATTTAATTTTTTGTATTTTAAAACCAAAGATTAGTAGAAAGCTATGAATTGTGTATTAATATTTTAGTTTTGCATGTAAAAGTTAATCTGCCAGAGTTAGCATATAAGAGCTGTTCCCTCTGAGTAAACAGGTTCATATTTTTGCAACTTAAATATACATTTAATATAGATTTTTATATTTTAAAACTAAACAAGAGTGAAAGGCCAGGACTGCAATCACACTTGGACACATTTAGATACAAATGTCATATTTAATGTGGGAATAATGGTCTCTACTCAGAAAAAAACATCTGGCAAAAGTAGCATATAAGCTATCTTAGTTTTGTCCAGTTTTAGAGTTAGCAGCTTTGTATTTTAACAACAACACGGATCTAGTTTTGATTTTATAACCAAATATAAGTAGGAAGCTACATTTTATTGATTAATATTTCATTTTTGTGTTTGAAATTTAAGTTAAAAAAAAAGCTACTTTCAGAACTAGCATGTAAGCTAGCTGCCTGCTCTTGAAGTTAGGAGGTTGTTATTTTGCAACTTTAATATATATTTAATATATTCTTTCATGTTTTAATTCTAAAGATAAGTCAATAAACATAACTGCAGCCACACATGAACACATTTAGATGCATATTTATATTTTTGTTTAGAAAAATAATGTCACAACAACTGGCAGAACTAGCATATAAGCTAGCTTTTTGCTTCAGTTGACGGGTTCATATTTTTGCAACTTATATATTTAATGTATTTTCTATATTTTAAAGATAAAGATCAGTTGAAAAACATAATTGCAGCCACACATGAACACATTTAGATGCATATTTACATTTATTTTGTACGAAAATAATGTCACAACAACTGGCAGAACTAGCATATAAGCTAGCTGTTTGCTCCAGTTAGCAGCTTTGTATTTTATCAACAACAAGGACCCTGTTTTATTTTTGTGTGGGGAAAATGAAGGTCTCACGATTCAGTGAAAAAAAATTAATGAAAGGACTAACATAAAAAACTAGCATCTTGCTTCAGTCTTAGTTTGTATTTCTACTACTTTAATTCATGATTTTATAGATGTTTTTGTCCTGAAATCCAAAAGATATACATTATTTTTTATTATAAATAAGAATTTGAGATGACTTTACCTTCACCGTTACTGTTACCTTGATCAAAAATAATAGTTATATAAAGTTTAAGATCATCTGTTTAGGTTTATTAAAAGGGTTTGGGAAGAAATGTCTATCTGATCTTAGCTTCCCAACCCAGGACATTTTTAATTGAATGTTAAGATAAATCTCAGACAGAGAATATGCATTTATTGACAGGAAGTATAAAACTTTAACCAATTAAAAGCACATTTTTGAACATTTGATGGATGAATGTCGTCTTCCAACAGAACGACGGGAGGCTGCGTTTTAGCAAGCAGAACGTCGTCTACAAGAGCAGCAAGACGGGGAAGGTGGACAACATCCCAGCCGGGGAGATCGAGTCGGCTCATTGGCGACGAGTGTGTTTGGGTCACGGAATCAAACTAGGAACCAGCTCCGGACACGTCTATAAATACGACGGCTTCAGGGACACGGTGAGTGTTTTAAAAAGAATCTTATAAATGTCAGAATTCTCCGGCGGGTGGAAATAATTGTTACCTTATTCGCCGTGTTTATGACGGTGGACGACTTCCATCCTGTGTCTGACATTTCCACTGAAAAATGCTACCATCTTGCGAAAAAAAAGGCCACGTTGGAGAGAGAAAGAGCGTGTTGTTAAAGCGCCGCCTCTCCTTCCCAAAGCTAAGCCTAATGGGATTAATGAGGGAAACCGGCGCGAAACATGTGTGTTACATAAACAGAGCAATCATTGGCTCATGTAACTCACTGTTTATGTCGGTCCGCCGGAGCAATTTGGCTCAGAAAGAAGGACAAGAGGAGTTTGTTTTTATCTATTTTTTCGTTCGACTCCCCTGGATGTGTGGAGGAGCTGGTACGACCCGGAGTCTCCTGGGGTTAATCAGCAGAGATGAATCCTGTTGCCCAGGAGCTCAGAGGTCTGAGATCATTGTTTATTATCCTGACGCCAGTGTCAGTAATCGGACCTGCACAGACACCGTGATGCATCTGCGGTCGACGACACTCACCTCTGAGAGCAGAGGGAGCTCGACTCTACTGCACTTTATGTTTTTGTGTTTGGATGTTTTTGAGAAGCACAGCTCAGAGGTTTCTGCTGGACACACACTCTTGTGTAGGAGCTTGACTTCTAATCTGGTCGTGTCATGGGCATGAAAATACTCACACAATTATACAATAAATTACGATATATTGTGATACTACTAATAATTATTTCCACTCAATACGACAATATTTGATACTCGATACCAGAAGTATACAAAAAAGGCCCCCAGATTTAAGCAAAATATTTTTATTAATCATAAAAGTGCGAAAATAACCTCTGTGACAACAATTAACGTAAATGTATGTTAATGTTAATTGTGCAAAAAGAAACTGAAGCTATAATAAGAATTTTAAGGTCTAGTTAAAAAAAATAGTTTGGGTGCTGTCGATACGTTTTGAAAATGGGTATCGTATCCCGGCAAATCCCAGTAGTAACAAGTATTTACTTGTAGTATTGTCGAGTACTTGGTGTTGCAGAATTTACAGACCACTCTCGACGAAGTCGTAACTGCTTTCATTTGTTTTCAAAACAAAATATGTCCAAACATCAGCTTTAAAAGCTGCTGGAGTCACTGTATCCTCTCATCCTCAGTCATATTTATCTATCGCCAGGGTCTTTTTGGCCCTAAGCTGTGGAGAACGTAATGACTGCTGCCATCTAAATTAAATTTCAAGACTAAAATAAAAAAGGCTGTGAACATTTGCGTGTTAATTGTAAATAAATGTTTTAATCATTTTATTCGCACTTAACTGAAACTACAGAAGAACTAATGATCAAAAGTAACAAAAATTCAAGATTTGAATGCAAGCATAGATGGAGTTCAAAATAAAGCAATGTTTGTTGTATTTCTTTATATAAATAGTACTTTGACATTAATCCCTTTTATAAACAAAATCTTTGGTTTTGTCAGCATTATTTTGTGGTTTAATAAATATTTTTAAATTGGGGAAAAACGCAAATCAGAAGTTTGCTTCTTTACAAATCTATGTTTTAAGTGTCAAGCTTCTAATTAACTATTTTCTACCACAGAATTTTATAATGTTGTCAAACAATGTGAAGAAAAAAACAAATTGGTCATATTTTTGCCTAGTTTTTCCCCCCGATTTGTGTGAAATAACAGTATATTGATGGTACTCTGCTGCTGTACAAGCCGATCATTGAAATACTTTCATCCAAAAAAAAGTTTCCAGGTCAATCACACATTGTGTATCTTATCCGTGTGATCTGCAGGTGTGTAGTGTTGTCGTGTTCCCGAGTGTTAACTCTGCAAAGGTCAGGGTTGATAAATACACGCCAGTGAAGACAGAACACGCTTCAGTTTGTTGTGTAGCTACGAGTGTGTTTCCTGAGCCCTGGTGACCCGTGACACTGTTGTGGGTTCACTGCTGGTCCTTCTTGGGTCACCGGTGATGGACTGAAGACCCCACAAGAGCTCGGGTGACGTCAGCCAGTGGAACCTGTAGAACTAATTCTGTGGTTTTTATAGTTTAAATATGGATCAATTCTCATCCAGCAAATATATTTTGTATCCTAGTGAAAAAAACTTTGATTTATTGAGCTTAACATTAGCAGGTCCTTAACATTTTTTTACTCACAGACCAGTCTTTAAAAATATCAAAAATAAAAAAGAACTACCAGCCAAAAAAAAGTTATTGTGTTGCAGGAAAAATGAATTTTACTACTGGGCTTTAAATATATTTTTTTGTATTTTTTACCAAAGAAACCGAGTAAACTATAGGGGTATTAGTTTACTTGGTTTCTTAAAAAAAACATTTTATTTTGAATGCAAATAATGTAGTTGAGACTCCAATTGCATTTCTACCATTTTTAATTGATTTACAGTTTTTTCTTTTATTGAAGTAATGTTTTAAGTATTTAAAGATATGCAAGTTAAAAAAAAATAACTGTACGACTTCAAAATAGTTTCAATAAAAAATGTATTTAAATACATTTTTGAGTCTCAACTATAGTTTCTATATTCACTCTTTATTGGCAATATTTTTGCTGGATTGAGTCAACTTCCCTTTTAATTAAAAATATTTTTTGAGTTGAAATAACTTTGTATTTATTTAATAATTATAATAATAAAGCTACCTGGTATACCTGGTTATAATCCTGTTTCCTTTCAAAACAAAACACCTTCCAGACGTTGAGTGTGTGTGTGTGTGTGTGAGTCTGTGTGTGTGTGAGTCTGTGTGTGATCATTAAACGAGTCGGGAAGGAGAGATTGTGCCAAAGTGCTAATGAGGATTAGAGCAACACTCGACATCAGACCTAATGAGGACACACACGTTCACACGTCGCCACAAACAAGCTGTGTAAACTCACACACACATGTTCTGCTTTAAACAACGCCTTGATCCAGAGCAGCATACACACTGATGAACCCACACACACACTCTTACACACACTAGTACACACACACTGATGAACACACACACACTAGTACACACATAAGTAAACACACACACACACTTTTACACACATTAGTACACACACAGGTAGACGCACTCATGCACACACTTGTACACACACACTTGTACACACACTTGTACACATACTAGTTAGTATACACACTCGTGCACAGACTATAACACACGCTAGTACTCGACACGTACACACACTAGTACACACACAGTTAGACGCACTCATGCACACACTGTTACACACACTAGTACACACACTGGTACACACACATGCACACACTTGTACACACACTCATACACATAATACTACTCGACATGTACACAAGGTCGTACACGCACTCGTACCAGACACATACACACACTCACACTTGTGTACACACTATAGCACACACTCTTGCACACAATCCTACACGCGCTTGTACACACAATCATACATGCGCTCGTACACTTACATGTGTACACACTATAACACAAAATCACACACACACTCGTACACGCATTTCGAACACAAACTGTTACACACACTAGTACATGCACACACTTGTACACACACTCGTGCACAAACTATAACACAAGCTGGCACACACTGTTACACACATTCATGCACACACTCGTACACACACAGTCGTGCACTAACACACTCTGAGGCTCTAATTTGCTGCACAAGCACATGGACAGGCTCGTATCCAGGTGCGTAAATGGTTTTTCCCACAGTTCTTCTCCACACAATCACTTCCACATGTGTGTGAACTTGGACAGTGGATGTGTGTGTGAGTGTGTGTGTTCAGGAAGGATAAATAAACAGGCTGATTGTCAGAGAAGGACAAGTGAGCTGGGATGGATTACATCCCTGGAGGCCCCGACATCAGTCACAACTGCATCCTGATTAATCTGCTTCAGGTGGTCGAGATGTTTTCTCGCTCTGACCCCCCGTAACTGTCGCTCTGTTTTCCACGTCCTCACCTCGGTGTTCTCGCTTTTTGAAGGACCATGAAAAGATCTCGGAGTTCTTCAAGTCCAACTACAAGGTGGAGCTGATGGAGAAGGACATGTGTGTGAAGGGCTGGAACTGGGGGACGGCAAAGTTCTCAGGTAAACACGAGTCCATCACACTCTTGTCTCTCATGAGAAGCTTTGATTTCAGATTCATGTTCATTTTAGTGACCGAGAGAGATGTTTAACCCTTCAAATCTCAGGGTCAAGGTGACCCGAAGGACCGAAAACAAATGTGTTTGTGATATCCCTTGTTTTGTCTCTGGGTCAAGAACCTCCACCACTGCATATGTATTTATGGAAGCCAGGGAGGTTGTGACCCAGAGAAAACACAAGGGATACCACTAACACATTTGTTGTGAGGCCTTTGGGTCACCTTGACCCAGAGAGGACACAAAGGATGCCACAAACACATTTGTTGTAAGGCCTCCGGGTCACCTTGACCCAGAGACAACGGACGGGATACCACAAACACATTTGCTCAATAAAAGCGACTTGAACAGCTCCCATAATGCTTTGCCGCCCAGCCAACCAATCAGAGCTGATTATTACCTTTGACATTGACGTACAATTTAAATACAGTATTTTATCGACCAATTAGACGTCAATAAATTGAACATGGGACAAAAGGGCATCATGGGAGTTCGTTTTTTTGGCACCACAAGTAATGCATTAATTAGAAGGTTATGAAATAAATCTGTTAGTAAAAATGTTATTCACATTACACTCAAATTGAATAAGTATTTTAATACTTTTGACGTAATTTTTATTTTTTTAAATAATTGAATTCAAATATTGTTATTTAAAAGCAAAAATAACTTTAATATAGAAATAAATGAATTAAAATGAATTAAGTTCTTAAAAAGCATTTAAATAATTACAATTGAAATGTTAAATTCAACCATGTTTTCCAATTAATTTAAGACACTTTATTGACTCTTTCTATGCGTCAAATATTTAAAATCAAATGGTTCCCGTGGCTGTTCTAGACATTTATCAAAGCTCACTTTAAAAGACATCTACCGGTCATTTAAATGAATGATTCTAGAGGCTCGTAAAGTACTTTTCTTCCGCACCAGGTCTAGAAATAACCGTTACTGACTCACCAGGTCCTCTGCTGTCCTTCGACGTCAACGACAACTCTGCGTTCGAGATCCCGCTCTCCAACGTGTCCCAGTGCGCCACCGGGAAGAACGAGGTCACCCTGGAGTTCCACCAGAACGACGACGCCGAGGTCTCGCTGATGGAGGTGCGGTTCTACGTGCCCCCCAGCCAGTCCGACGAGCGCCAGGACCCCGTAGAGGCTTTCGCCCAGAACGTCCTGTCCAAGGCCGACGTGATCCAGGCGACCGGAGACGCCGTTTGTATCTTCAAAGAGCTGCAGTGTCTCACGCCCAGAGGAAGGTAGGAGATCCCAGAGATGTTTCCACAGAACTTCCTTCACAGGCTTTAACATCTTCCACGTCTGCAGGTACGACATCCGCATCTACCCGACCTTCCTCCACCTTCACGGTAAAACCTTCGACTACAAGATCCCGTACACCACCGTCCTGCGTCTCTTCCTGCTGCCGCACAAGGACCAGAGGCAGATGTTCTTCGTGGTGCGTTTGACACGCGGCTCACGACGAGATCGTGTTTTATTTCTCGTGTTTTTATGTTTGTGTTTTGACGTGTTTTCACCTGTAGATCAGTCTGGATCCTCCCATCAAGCAGGGTCAGACCCGTTACCACTTCCTCATCCTGCTGTTTTCTAAAGAAGAGGACCTCAGTCTCACCCTCAACATGAGCGAGTGAGTTTTTTTTAACTTCCTTTAGAATCTTTATGGTTGAATTTCACATTTTTAAGTGTTGAAACTTTTATTTGATTGAAATGTTGTTGTTTTTTTAAGTGTTTTTTAAATAATAAAGTTCAATAATTTGTATATTATTGAAAGGTTCAATTTATTTTTGTTGAACAATTGAAAATAATTTCAATAATTCTTTTATTATTTATGAATAATTTCGTAAATAAAAATGAATATTAAAAAAATTAAAGCTTTTTTTAAAACAGAGTTTGATATTCTTTTAAGAAAATATATTTGTATTTAATATTTTTAATTCAATCAAGTCACTCTGTACTCGTTTGGTATTGTCTGGTATCACTAACATTTCTATGTTGAATTCAAAAGACTGTGGTTTAAAATAAATATTGGATTTAGAAAATATATTTTTGAATTATTGAAATTCGAACTATAAAAAGAATAATTAATTTTGCAACTATTACACATTTTTAAATTTAAATATTAAAAAAAAAATCAAATTCAACAAAACACGAATCTAGAAAATTATTATTAAATTATTTCATTTTAATTTAATTCTTAAAAATAAAAAGAAGCAACATTTCAATAACACAAAGTAAAGTTTCAGCGATTTAAATGTTAAATTTAACCATTTATTGTTTGTTGATGCTGTGTGACCAGGCGTACACTAGAGGGCGGCAGATACCATTCGTACTTTTTATGCCTTTTATTTTCTCTGCTTCTCAGGGAGGACGTTGAGCGTCGTTTTGAAGGAAAACTCAGCAAGAACATGTCCGGGTCCCTCTACGAGATGGTGAGCCGGGTGATGAAGTCGCTGGTCAACAGGAAGATCACCGTGCCCGGGAACTTCCAGGGGTAACAACGACAACAAACCACGTTCAAGATGAAATTCTTCCTCGTCTCGTGACACGTTTCTGTCCCTCAGACACTCGGGGGTTCAGTGCATCACCTGCTCCTACAAGGCGTCCTCGGGTCTCCTGTACCCGCTGGAGAGGGGCTTCATCTACGTCCACAAGCCGCCCGTGCACATCCGCTTCGAGGAGATCTCCTACGTCAACTTCGCCCGTGGAAACACCACCACCAGGTCCTTCGACTTCGAGATCGAGACCAAGCAGGGGAACCAGTACACCTTCAGCAGCATCGAGAGGCGAGTCTTCACGAGTGTCTTTTACTCACGGTTGTCATGAAATGTTCCCTCTCTTACAAAGATATGGTTTATTTGAACAGCAGATAAACATAACTACAGAACCAGGAACTACTTGGAGCTGTGTACTGACACAATGTGTGACAGTATATTGAGATACTGTAGTAACAACGATATATTGTTTCTTTTAAAGCAACATTTTTTCTGGCTTTTACAACAAGAAACGAGCAAATACTTTCTCTAATCAAATGTGAAAGTGTAAAATGTTAACTTTTATCAACAACCTGGATCAACATGTAATATCCAGTATCTGTCGGTGTTTAATTTTAAACTTTAAACTTAGTTTTAAAGCCAAAATGAGTCCAAACATGAGCTTTAAAGGCTGCTTGACTCTGGTGTTTACTTTCTTTTTCACTAATAGCTGCAATTTCCCCAGTTTTTTCAAGTTACTTTGAGACGGAGGAAATGACAAACTGCCAACTAGTGGCCGGAGGTTTAATTGCAGCACACAAATGAATGAACGCACTGAATATTTGAGTGTTAATTGTTAAATAAAACATCGAATGATTGTCTTTTATACACATACTATTGAAATATAAACCATAGAATAACTTTGAATTCAAATAAAATGTAATTTCAATGGTAAAAAAATATATATATAAATGTGTTTTTAATATCTATACAGTGCTATCGAATATAAATACAGTATCGGGAATAAAAATATTGCGTTGTCTTGGGTTAATTATTAATAATGTTTAAGTTTGGTTTCTATAACAAGCTTATTGTGTTTTGATAGCATGGAAGCTATGAACATTAATTAAAGATTGACAGTTGGTGTTAACATTATATTTATTATTAATGTTTATATTTGATTTAAATACAGTTGGACTGTAATATCCTGCTTTTATTTTTCATATAAACATGAAGAAACTTTAACCACATCTTACTTATGGTTCCAACAAAATGTTAAACTCCCATGATGCTTTTCTGCACACAGCTCTATTAAGTGACGGCTGATTGGTCTCTACAGTACTGAATTAATTTATACTTCTATGATGTCAAAAGTGAACCACAGTTCTGATTGGTTGGCTGGGCGGCAAAGCATTACAGGAGCTGTTCAGGTCACTGTTACTGAGAGGGTTGTTGAGAAGAATGATGGCCCCTCAAGTGAAATCTTGAGTTCGAAAGTTCAAATAAAAGTTGTTAAATAAATCAAGTGAAAAATTAAATGGCCAAAGGTTTCAAAACGTAACACCCGCAATAAAAAAGCAACTGGTTAAGTCCGGTTAATCTTTAGATTTCATTAAATGTCTTAAATGCGATTTTTGAAAGCTCTTTAAAAATATAAGAGCTGTAATACGATGGCTAAAAACAGATTGTTTCTGGCTCCACCCGGTGTCAAAACCGTGGGATCGCAGTGTTGTGGAGCCTCTGCTGCTTCCTTGCCAAATACTCCATGTGAGAAAGAGTTGGTTTATTTCATTCCATCTTTAAAATTCAAATAAGTCCTCAGTCGTATGAAAACCAGGTGCCATTTTGTGTTTTTTGTAAGGGGATCAGGAAGTGATGCGATCACGATGTGACCGTAAACAAGACACAACAAGGCAGATTACGTTGACAAACAGACGAGCTTTAAAGTGTTCAGGACTATCAAGTTCACCTCAGATGTGTCATATACACACTCGTGCATCTTAGCCACGAACGCCCTCAGTTGACTTTACCTTTGGAGTCTTTGACTCTCGTAGAACCAGCTCGACTTGAAAGCGTTTTAAAGGCACATTTGAGACGTGGAATCGTGCGAACGGTTAAATAGAGTCGTAGCAGTGAACACATCAGTTACAACTTCTGAAGATTGAACGAGCAAAATGAAGCCGAGACCAAGACAACGCAAGTATGTTTAGATTTTAACTGTTTTTTTTACTGAGTTGTAATCATCAGTTCTTTCAATAGATAATATCTGTTGTTTAAATGCTACCCTAAGATGTTAACGCAAAAATAAATGTAGTTATTAACAGGTTTTTAGGGAAATATTGAGGAACAGATTTAAAAAAAATGTGTTTTAATGTGAAAAGTGATGGGAAAAAATGAAAAAAGTTGGTAAATGTTGCTTTAGAGTTTTGTCGTTGTCTGACCTTGATGACATACTCAGTGACCTTTAATCAAATATTGTTGTCGGTTCAGTGTCTTCAGTGATGTGAGGATGTTAACAACACTCTGCTTTGATGTCACTTCCAACATGGCCGCCATTGGCACCAAGAACAAAGTCGAAGTAGTTAAAAAAAAATTAGGATTGTGTCTCTTGGCTTGAATACGACGCGTATCACGATACAATACAATATATTAAGATACTGTAGTAACAAGTGTATATGTGTAGTATTGTCCAGTACTTGACTCTGGTGTTGTGATAGTGTAGTAACAAGTATATATGTGTAGTATTGTCCAGTACTTAACTCTGGTGTTGTGATAGTGTAGTAACAAGTATATATGTGTAGTATTGTCCAGTACTTGACTCTGGTGTTGTAGTATTTACAGACCACATGACTCTTGACGAAGTCGTAACTACTTTAATTTGTTTTGAAAACAAAATATGTCCAAACATCAGCTTTAAAAGCTGCTGGATTCACTGTATCCTCTCGTCCTCAGTCGTCACCAGGATCACCCAAGGTGTCCATTAGTTGCGGAGGACGTAACTACTGCTGCCATCTAGCGCCTGGAAGTTGAAATTGCAATACATAAATTGACAAATGCCAGAAATATTTAAGTTAATTGTAAATTAAAGAAAATCTGTATTTTCTTACACTCGTATTTAAAAACAACAACAAATTCTACTTCCTTTGTTGATATGTTCGAACAAACAGGTTTAGATTTTCCATTTTTAAAATTGTATCTAAATTGTATTTAGTAAGACACTAACTATTTCTTTAGTAAATATCAAATTCAATAATTTAATAAGCTATTTAAAATTATGTTAAAATAAACTCAAACTGACTCAAGAAAATGAACTTGTCAATCAAAATAATTTCCCGAAGGAGACCTCCGGAGGGATCGATAAAGTTCTATCCATCTATCTAATGGTGTTTGTAGCAACAAGATACTCAGATTTGTTTGCATTTGTTGCCGAGAAGTCACACATTATAGCCTTTTATTTTCTCCGCCTCATTCCGAACGTACCAAAAATCCCTGATTAAGTTAAAGACGTTAATTTTTCACTCCCTTCCTGTGGTGCAGGGAAGAATACGACAAGCTGTTTGACTTCGTCAACGCCAAGAAGCTCAACATCAAGAACCGAGGCTTCAAAGAGGTAGAAAAACATTTTCACCAGAATCATCTCAAAAGTCACCATCAACCTGTTGTCCATGTGTTTTGACGTGTCGCCCTCTCCTGTGTGTCTGTCCGTGCACGTGTAGAAGAAGGTGGGTATTGAACGTGGGCGTCGTGGTTTGGAACAACGTGGTCTCGGTGTGAAATCATTTTTGGCTTGCATGATGGGGGTTTTTTTTTTCTGCTGCACCTTCGCAGGAGCGTCGACTCAAATTTTGAACATCCACACTAGAACCCTCGACACTCGCACACGCTTGACACTTATTGATAAACATCCTTTAAAACTTCTTAATTAGCGAGAAAACCTTTATTTAATAAACATATTTTCTACTTCATAGATTCATTTAGAGAAGCTCTTAAACTATTAGGATAAAAGTTAGAACTTTGTGAAGCACTCGGAGAGCGCAGACCTCTGCCAAGCAGCTTGTTTTTGTCCATTTTTGGATATTAATGCCCTTCTTTAATCTGAGAAGTTACTTAACGTTGGTTGCTCGTTATTTAAAGTACAGAGCAGATTTTTTTCTTGTGATAATAATAAAAAATAAATTACAATTTAATGAAAATAGTATGAGATAAATAACTGAAAGTGAAGCTAATTTGACAATATTTTCAAAGTAAAATTAAGTTTTATTTTATTAATCTGTTTTTATTAAATTTTTTTGTGTGTGTTATTCCAACACAACTCTGGCAATAATAAAGTTTTCTGATTTTTGAAATGATAACAAAGAATTAAAATAGTTTCTTGTGAGTGAGCAAGAAAATGTGATACTTTTTTCAGCTGAAAATAATAAATATCGTCAACCGTGAGCTCAACTAGCCAGCAGGTGGCAGTAAATCCTCCAAAAATCTCTCTTACGAATTAAAACTATAATCACACAAATGCACGGTAGGTGCGGCAAACAGTGGGGCCATCAATCTGCACCACTGAGAGTGACGAATCTTCAAACGATCCGTGGATCCAGATGGTAATTTGGAATGTAGCCATTTGTTCAATATTTCCTGATCAATCCTTTCGTCAGTTTTTGAGTTATTTTGCTTCACAGACTTATTACTACACATTTGATCCAATTAGATTCCAAACGATTCTTCACCTAAACTAAAAACAATAAAGTTTCTCTGTCACTGAGCGTGTCTTAGTTTGGATGTTTCCAAGTCTTGACAACAGGTTTTTTTCTGCTGCTGACGACCAAACCTGGTGAATAATCAACGACTAAACATGATTCAAGGGCATTGGACTCGCATGTGTGGACCTGATAACCCTGGACGTATGTGTGTGTGTGTGTGTGTGTGTCAGTGTGTGTTAACTGCATTGTACTGACTCTCTCTGTAACACAAAGGCAGCCGCCATCGTGACGCTGCCACGACATCTTGCATTACCCATGATGCTCTCTGTCTTAAATCTCTGCTTAGATGGTAGCGAGATCTTCTGTTGCCATGAGAACACAAGGGTCAAACCAGCAGGTCAATGGAAACTAATGGACTCGTCCGTTTCCTGCCCCGGACAGGAAGTCTCCTTAAGTCCGCTAGCTTTCCCTGGTCTCCGTTCTCCGTCCGCGGAGATCGTATTAATAAAGTTTATATTCGTGGGAAAACCTCTCGGACCGAAGAGAAGAATCTGCTCTTTAACGGTTGATTCTTTTTGTTGTCGTGGCTTCGTGTTCTCAGGGCGCGAAGGGTAAGAAGAACGACTACAGCGACTCCGACGAGGACCAGCATGACGCCTACCTGGAGAGGATGAAGGCCGAGGGCAAGATCCGGGAGGAAGGCGACGCCAGCGATGTTTCCGACAGCGGGAGTGGTGAGAAAAAACTTAAAAATCACGAGGAGGATTGTGTCTATGTATCACGATACGAGGATATATGTGTAGTATTGTCGAGTACTTGACTCTGGTGTTGTAGTATTTACAGACCACATGACTCTTGACGAAGTTGTAACTGATTTAAAAGCTGCTGGAGTCACTGTATCCTCTCGTCCTCAGTCGTAACTGCTTTCATTGGTTTTCAAACCATAATATGTCCAAACATCAGCTTTAAAAGCTGCTGGAGTCACTGTATCCTCTCGTCCTCAGTCGTAACTGCTTTCATTGGTTTTCAAACCAAAAAATGTCCAAACATCAGCTTTAAAAGCTGCTGGAGTCACTGTATCCTCTCGTCCTTAGTCGTAACTGCTTTCATTTTGTTTTCAAACCAAAATATGTCCAAACATCAGCTTTAAAAGCTGCTGGAGTCACTGTATCCCCTCGTCCTCAGTCGTAACTGCTTTCATTTTGTTTTCAAACCAAAATATGTCCAAACATCAGCTTTAAAAGCTGCTGGAGTCACTGTATCCTCTCGTCCTCAGTCGTAACTGCTTTCATTTTGTTTTCAAACCAAAATATGTCCAAACATCAGCTTTAAAAGCTGCTGGAGTCACTGTATCCCCTCGTCCTCAGTCGTAACTGCTTTCATTTTGTTTTCAAACCAAAATATGTCCAAACATCAGCTTTAAAAGCTGCTGGAGTCACTGTATCCTCTCGTCCTCAGTCGTAACTGCTTTCATTTTGTTTTCAAACCAAAATATGTCCAAACATCAGCTTTAAAAGCTGCTGGAGTCACTGTATCCTCTCGTCCTCAGTCGTAACTGCTTTCATTGGTTTTCAAACCAAAATATGTCCAAACATCAGCTTTAAAAGCTGCTGGAGTCACTGTATCCTCTCGTCCTCAGTCGTAACTGCTTTCATTTTGTTTTCAAACCAAAATATGTCCAAACATCAGCTTTAAAAGCTGCTGGAGTCACTGTATCCTCTCGTCCTCAGTCGTAACTGCTTTCATTGGTTTTCAAACCAAAATATGTCCAAACATCAGCTTTAAAAGCTGCTGGAGTCACTGTATCCTCTCGTCCTCAGTCGTAACTGCTTTCATTTTGTTTTCAAACCAAAATATGTCTAAACATCAGCTTTAAAAGCTGCTGGAGTCACTGTATCCTCTCGTCCTCAGTCGTAACTGCTTTCATTTTGTTTTCAAACCAAAATATGTCCAAACATCAGCTTTAAAAGCTGCTGGAGTCACTGTATCCTCTTGTCCTCAGTCGTAACTGCTTTCATTGGTTTTCAAACCAAAATATGTCCAAACATCAGCTTTAAAAGCTGCTGGAGTCACTGTATCCTCACGTCCTCAGTCGTAACTGCTTTCATTGGTTTTCAAACCAAAATATGTCCAAACATCAGCTTTAAAAGCTGCTGGAGTCACTGTATCCTCTCGTCCTCAGTCGTAACTGCTTTCATTTTGTTTTCAAACCAAAATATGTCCAAACATCAGCTTTAAAAGCTGCTGGAGTCACTGTATCCTCTCGTCCTCAGTCGTAACTGCTTTCATTTTGTTTTCAAACCAAAATATGTCCAAACATCAGCTTTAAAAGCTGCTGGAGTCCCTGTATCCTCTTGTCCTCAGTCGTAACTGCTTTCATTGGTTTTCAAACCAAAATATGTCCAAACATCAGCTTTAAAAGCTGCTGGAGTCACTGTATCCTCTCGTCCTCTGTCGTAACTGCTTTCATTTGTTTTCAAACCAAAATATGTCCAAACATCAGCTTTAAAAGCTGCTGGAGTCACTGTATCCTCTCGTCCTCAGTCGTAACTGCTTTCATTTTGTTTTCAAACCAAAATATGTCCAAACATCAGCTTTAAAAGCTGCTGGAGTCACTGTATCCTCTCGTCCTCAGTAGTAACTGCTTTCATTTGTTTTCAAACCAAAATATGTCCAAACATCAGCTTTAAAAGCTGCTGGAGTCACTGTATCCTCTCGTCCTCAGTAATGACAGGATTTACATTGTTTCCTTTGCTGTAGAGGAGTTAATGATTGCTGCCATCTAGCCGTCGGAGGTTTAAGTGCGACCAAAATGAAATTACAGAAAACCTTCAAAATAATCAAATCAAGTTTATAACAAAATAAATGCCAGACTGTAATAAATAAATGAAAGAAAGAAAGAAAGAAAGAAAGAAAAGAAATCAAAACAACAAAAACAATATACATGACAAGGACATCATAACAATGACAATTTTAATTAAAAAAAAACATCTATTGAAATCAAAATATGTCCAAACAACAGCTTTAAAAGCTGCTGGAGTCACTGTATCCTCTCGTCCTCAGTCATCGTAGGTATCTGACCGGATTTTATTCTCGCTTTAGCTGCGGAAGAGGTTTAACTGGAACACTAAAAGGAAATTATTCACCAATTATTTTATATAACCCTAAAAAGAACCATCATAACAATAAAATATGACTTTAAATCCAAAATAATACAAAGAAAATCGATACTATCGCAAACAAAATTGCGGTATTTCACTTTGTTTTTTCTTAAGCCCCTAATCATGAAAATCCTCAAAAAATAAGCAGTGAAAAGAGTAAAACAAACTCTGTATCATATATATTTTCAGTAAACTTGACCGAAATAGTATTTTAACGTGTCAAGTCACCTGAACCTGTTTGTTTTTTCAAAATAAAACATCTTTAAGACGATAATCATGGATGCATCACTCCTAGGTTGAGAGTCGCTTCTCTAATAGATCAAAATGATTTTTAATTCAATGTTGATTCTTCTCAGACGAGTCCTTCAACCCTGGCGAGGAGGAAGACGACGTCGCCGAAGAGTAAGTTTCTTATTTCTTTGAGCTCGATCTCTGTGTTCGACTGAACTCATGGTTTCTCGATCAGGTTCGACAGCAACGCGTCCGTCAGCAACAGCAGCGACGACGACGACGACGGCAGTGGAGACGGAGGATCGAAGAAGAAGGAGAAGCAGAAGAAGAAACCTCGAGTGGTGAAGGAGAAGAAGGAGCGGAAGCCACGCAGAGAGGTGGGAGTTGTCCTTCGTCGTCCTGTCGCGTCTCCTTCGTCCTGTGGCGTCTCTTTCTTTGTCCTGTGGCGTCTCTTTCTTTGTCCTGTGGCGTCTCCTTCTTCCTGACGTGTCTCATCGTCCTTTCTTGTCTCTTCGTCCTTTCTTGTCTCTTTGTCCTTTCTTATCTCTTTGTCCTTTCTTATCTCTTTGTCCTGTCGCGTCTCTTCGTCCTGTCGCGTCTCTCCGTCCTGTCGCGTCTCTTCGTCCTGTCGCGTCTCTTCGTCCTGTTGCGTCTCTTCGTCCTGTCGTGTCTCTTCGTCCTTTCTTGTCTCTTCATCCTTTCTTGTGTCTTTGTCATTTCTTGTCTCTTTGTCCTTTCTTATCTCTTTGTCCAGTCGTGTCTCTTTCTTCGTCCTGTCGCGTCTCTCCGTCCTGTCGCGTCTCTTCGTCCTGTCGCGTCTCTTCGTCCTGTCGCGTCTCTTCGTCCTGTCGCGTCTCTTCGTCCTGTCGCGTCTCTCCGTCCTGTCGCGTCTCTTCGTCCTGTCGCGTCTCTCCGTCCTGTCGCGTCTCTTCGTCCTTTCTTATCTCTTCGTCCTTTCTTATCTCTTCGTCCTGTCGCGTCTCTTCGTCCTGTTGCGTCTCTTCGTCCTGTCGCGTCTCTTCGTCCTGTTGCGTCTCTTCGTCCTGTCGTGTCTCTTCGTCCTTTCTTGTCTCTTCGTCCTTTCTTGTCTCTTCGTCCTTTCTTGTCTCTTTGTCCTTTCTTGTCTCTTTGTCATTTCTTGTCTCTTTGTCCTTTCTTATCTCTTTGTCCAGTCGTGTCTCTTTCTTTGTCCTGTCGCGTCTCTCTGTCCTGTCACGTCTCTCTGTCCTGTCGCGTCTCTCTGTCCTGTCGCGTCTCTTCGTCCTTTCTTGTCTCTTCGTCCTTTCTTGTCTCTTCGTCCTTTCTTGTCTCTTCGTCCTTTTTTTGTCTCTTTGTCCTTTCTTATCTCTTTGTCCAGTCGTGTCTCTTTCTTTGTCCTGTCGCGTCTCTCTGTCCTGTCACGTCTCTCTGTCCTGTCGCGTCTCTCTGTCCTGTCGCGTCTCTTCGTCCTTTCTTGTCTCTTCGTCCTTTCTTGTCTCTTCGTCCTTTCTTGTCTCTTCGTCCTTTTTTTGTCTCTTTGTCCTTTCTTATCTCTTTGTCCTGTCGCGTCTCTCTGTCCTGTCGCGTCTCTTCGTCCATTCTTGTCTCATCGCCCTGTCGTGTGTCTTCGTCCTTTCTTGTCTCTTCGTCCTTGTCTCTTTGACCAGTCGAGTCTCTTTCTTTTTCCTGTCGCGTCTCGTCGTTCCGCCGCGTCTCGTCTTCCTGTGGTGTCTCATCGCCCTGTCGTGTCTCTTCGTCCTTTCTTGTCTCTTTGTCCTGTTGCGTCTCATTGACCTGTCGTGTCTTTTCGTCCTTTCTTGTCTCCTTTGTCCTGTCATGTCTCCTTCTTCCTTTCTTGTCTCCTTCGTCCTGTCGTGTCTCCTCGTCCTGACGTGTCTCACTGTCCTCTCGTCTCCAGAAGAAGCCGAAGAGAGAGGGCCCCAAGAGGCCCCTGAGCGCCTACATGCTGTGGCTGAACAACAGCCGCGAGCGCATCAAGTCGGAGAACCCTGGGATCTCCGTCACCGAGATCTCCAAGAAGGCCGGAGAGATGTGGAGGCAGATCGAGAAGGAGGACAAGGAGGTGGATCTTGTTGTCGTCGTGTCTCTGAAGCTTCTGCAGCTTCTACAGAGTCTCATTGTTGTGGCGTCCTGCAGGAGTGGGAGGGCAAGGCGGCCGAGGCCAAGAAGGAGTACGACCAGAAGAAGAAGGAGTTCCTGGAGAGCGGAGCCGGAACTTCTACAGCGGTCAAGAAGTGAGTTTCTGTGAAGGTCCAGATGTTGAGATGTTCCCGACCTTTGACCCTTCCTTCACCGTGTGTCTCAGGGAGAGCAAGAAGCCGGCGAAGAAGGAGGACAGGAAGAGGAAGTCTGCGGCGGCGGAGAAGGAGAAGGACCGAGCCAGCGACAGCTTCAAGAGCAAAGAGTTCATCGAGACCAGCGAGAGTTCCTCCGACTCCGACCACAAGGGCAAGTCCAAGAAGAAGAAGAAGAGGAGGAAGGAGGTGAGATGAAGATTTAGTCGAGAGTCAAACGCTCTTAGAGACGAACGTTTAAAAAAAAAGAGAAAAAAGTTCAATTAAAAACTAACAACAAACTAACAAAAATAAACACAGAAAAAAACCACGTAAAAATAATTTGAGGTAAGAACAGAAGGAATTAGCACAAAAATAATTGAAAAGTAATGATCACAGTTACCAGGAAAATTGTATTAAAAATAGGCACGAAAATCAGAAAAATCCTTTAACAATTTGGAGAGAAAAAAACTCAAATGATTTACATTAATTGATAAATAAACAAGAAAAAATAATGACAATAACCAGAAAAAAAAAGCAAAAATAAAACTATAATAATTGACATGAACTCGAAAAGTACTATCATGAAAGTCATACAAATACTGGAACAGTAACAACAAATATTTGAACTAGTAGCTGAAGAAGAATTGTCGTGAAAACCAGAAAAAGTGTAAAAAAAAAAAAAAAGAAAAAAAACACTTTGGGGAAAATAAATAAATAATTTGGTTAAATTATGAATAATTATCATAAAAACAAATATGCACAATCACCAGAGAAAATAAAACTTGTGTTTGTTTTTTGGTTCAAATTATTTTCTGTCATTCATAAAACAAAAAAAGTACTATCATGAAAAACAAACAAATATTAGAACTATAACAACAAATATTTGCACTAGAAACGACGAAAAATCATTATCGTAAAAACCAGAAAAAAAAGGCACATAAAAGTGAATAAGTGTAAAAACGAATCAGACACGACAATCGGAAAAATGTTTTACAACAATTTGAAAAGAAAACGGATAAAATAATTTGTGTTAAATGATGAATAAATATCACAAAAATAAACCCAATAACCAGAGAAAAATATCAAAAGTAAAACTATAAAACGCACGGAAATAAAACATTTTTTTTATGAATAATGGAAAAATAAGTACTATCATGAAAATGGACAAATATTGGAAAAATAACAACAAATATTTGAACTAGTAACTGAAAAAAATCTTGAAAACAAGAAGCACAATTGCCGGAAAAAGTGTAAAAAAGTTTGTTTGTTTGTTTGTTGATCTTGTTTCTCTGGCCCAGGAGTCCGAGGAGGAAGAAGCCTCCAGTCCCGCCAGCTCGGAGGACGACGGCTCCGACTAAAGACAAACTTTCATTCTTCACACAAACAACAGACAAAAAAAAGGACCAAAGTTCATCAAATACATGTTTCTTTTACCCTGAGAAATATAACGTGAAACCATTAGATAGTTTTTCTTTTTTTTTTTTATCTCCATTTTTGGTCAATAGTCGAGTCGTCCAGCGAGTGTTTGGTGGACTGTGAAGAAAAACAACTGCTGAAAATTTTGTTTTCATCTTTTTTTTCTGCCCCAAATAAATAAAACGTTTTTTAAATAAAGTTTTTTCGTTGCTTGTCTTAAATTTTTCACGCAGTCTCAAGAGGATGCTACGGTTGTTAGCTTAGCTCATTGCTAACAGAGTTTCCTGCCTCGTGTTTTAACCTTCGCTCTTCACTCGGGAATCAAGTAGTTTTTTCGCCTCATTTTACAGCAAAAACTACTTTCGTTAAACTTCTTGTTTCTACCACGTGAAACTAGTCTACGCATTCTCAAGATGATGCAACCAATTGCTATGGTTGTTAGCTTAGCTCGTTGCTAACAATGCTAGCTGCATATATTTTAAAGATTTAATAATTTTTTTCAATTTTCTGTTTTTTTTCCTAATTCAATTTATTTAATATTAAAACTATCTTAAAATAAGAAAATTATTTAGTAATTTATGATTATTTGAGCTCAAACAGAGACTTTATATTCATCTTTTATAACTTGAACACATTCATATCAGAACTGCTAAAAAAAAAAAATCATCTTTTTTTCTGCCCCAAATAAATCATTTTTAAATAAAGGTTTTTTGTTGCTCGTCTTAAATTTTTAATGCATTCTCATGACGATGCAACCGATCGCTATGGTTGTTAGCTTAGCTCGTTGCTAACAATGCTAGCTGCATATATTTTGATGATTTAATGTTTTCCATTTTCTGATTTTTCTTAATTCATATTATGTAATAAATATTTCTCTTAAAATAAGAAAATGTTTTAGTAATGTATGATTATTTTAACTCAAACAGAGACTTTATATTCATCTTTTATAACTTGAACACGTTCATATCGGAACTGCTGAAAATTTTGTTTTCATTGTTTTTTCTGCCCAAAATAAATAAAAATAAAAATAAAACTCGTTGATCGTCTTAAATTTTCCATGCATTCTCGTGACGGTGCAACCGATCGCTATGGTTGTTAGCTTAGCTCTTTGCTAACAATCAAATGAGGTCTGAATCGGCAGATCTGTTGTGCGGAGTCCCTCAAGGTTCTGTTCTGGGTCCTTTATTGTTTTTGCTGTTCTTGATTCCCCTCGGTAAAATCATTCAGAGATTTCCAGATGTTTCTTATCACATTTTTGCTGATGACATCCAGCTCTACTGCTCTTTTGATCCAACTGAGCCCCAGAGGCTGAACTTAGTCAATTGTTTGCTAGAAATCAAACAATGAGTGAAAACACTTTACAGCTAAATGTGGACAAAACTGAAACTCTGGTGATTGCTCCTGATGATAAGATTCCAGGGTTGAGTCAGTACTTGGGTGACTTAGGTCAGTCTGTCAAACTGAGCCTGAGAGACCTGGGTGTTGTATTTGATAAAGACATGTCTCTTGTTCAACACTGCAGAAAACTGACCAGAAACTGTTTCCTTCAACTGAGAAAAATCTCTAAACTTAGGAAAATGTTGTCACAACATGATCTGGATCTTGTAATCCATGCGTTTGTTTCTTCTCGTCTGGACTATTGTAACAGTTTGTTTTCATGTCTTAACAAGAAGGATCGTCTCGTCTGCAGTTGATACAAAACTCTGCAGCAATAATTCTGACCCGTCTAGTAGAAGAACTCACATTTCTCTGATCCTTAAAACTCTTCACTGGCTGCCAGTTTCTTTCAGGATCAACTTTAAAATTCTGGTTCTTACTTTCAGATCTATTCATGGTCAGACCTTCCATCAGTGATCTGATCCAGACTTACACCCCAGCTCGGGCTCTGATGTCTGTGGATCAGAATCTACTGATGGAAGGTCTGACCATGAATAGATCTGAAAGTAAGAACCAGAATTTTAAAGTTGATCCTGAAAGAAACTGGAAGCCAGTGAAGAGTTTTAGGTGAACACGCTTCAGGACCAGAGGAGAGAAATCCTTCCAGACTGTTGCTCCTAAGCTTTGGAACCATCTCTGTGTTTGATGATCTACTGACTCCTTCAAGAAACATCTTAAGACGTTTCTATTTGTTCAGGCTTTTCCTTGATTTTCTGGAACTTGAGTTATCAGTTTTATCTTGACCTTTAAAGTATATACTTTATAGAATATTGTTTTGATTGTTTAAGCGCTTTGTGACCCTGGTCTGGAAAAGCGCTATACAAATAAAAATTACCTACTTTGAAGATTTAATTCTATTTTTTTTTTTTTTTTTTCTGATTGTTATTAATTCATATTAATATTAAATGTGTCTCTTAAAATAAGGAAATGTTTTAGTAATGTATGATTATTTGAGCTCAAACAGACAAAGTGTTACGAGAACCAACGGCCAGTGTGTTCGTCCAGGAATTAAAGCAGATCCGAGGATGTGGTTGTTTTCTCTTAACCAGGCCGTGGTTTGCGAGTGTTTTCATGCGAGGAAGTTAGACGTCGACGCCGGTCAGTTCAGGACCGACTGGTTTCAAATGAAGAGCCGACAGAAGTACCTGGTGGTTTTTAAAAGGCTCTCGATCCATACGACGGTTGGTTTTTTTTAAGAGAGCGGTTTGTCTTGGTGGACGCTAAGATCCTCTTAAGAGCGAGAGTCCACTTCTTTGGCTGCTTCTGCGGCGGGTTATGTGGTCTGGGGTCTGATGACGTATCTTTCTGGAGTTTTTCTTCGCAGGCATTTGAGGTCACGGCGACTAGAAGTCCTTAAGAAGATTTGTTACCTGTTTTAAAAACACCTGCATCAGTGACTCTACATTGATCGGATTTAATTTAGTCAAATCTTACAAACAAGTGCTTTGTTTAGAGGCATCGATGCGTTTAAACCAGAGGTTGGTAGTTGAATTTCCTAAGGAGCCTCATTATAAACTGTTGTCACGATGTCTGTGGAATTGTTTGTTCCCCCCGTGTTGCATTGGTTTACTCCGGGAACTCCGGTTTCCTCCCACAGTCCAAAAACATACAGAGGTTGATTGAGAACTTGTGGGGAAATTGTATGTAGGTATGAGTGTGTGTGTGAATGGTTGTGTGTCTTTGTGTGTCCTGAGACAGACTGGCGTCCTGTCCAGGGTGTCCCCTGCCTCTCGCCCCCCAAAAAACTGGTTTCGACTCCTATAAGCAGCTTTAAATAGATGAATTTTCTTCTTATGAAAACGTTTTTTTCCTTTTAATGACATTATAAACATGAGGTTTTTGTATTTATTTCAATTTAAATATTACTCATAAAAACATTTCATTTTCTAGTATGTTCTAAAAATGCTTTCAATATTATTGGATGGATCTGGAAAAGCAAAAATGACACAACAAATAAAATGTAATAATAATTTTATCAGAATATTGAACGTTTTTTAAAGGCTATGATTTATATGTTATTATTATTATTATTCGATTAAAGAATATAAAACTATAAAACAATAATTCATTAATTTTGAAAATATTAGACATTTTTAAATTCCATTATTTAAAAAAAATTCAACCTTAAAATATAAAAAATATTATATTTAAAATAAAAACGACATTTCAATATTGAAGAAGTGGAGGAGTGAAGGAGTAGAGGATTTAATGAGTAGAGTATTGGAGGAGTGAAGGAGAGTATAATTATTAGTATAACTATAAGTATAAGTATAAGTAGAACTCTAATTATAAGTATAACTATAAGTTTAACTATAACTATAACTATAAGTATAAGTTTTACTATAAGTGAAAGAGTGAAAGAGTGAAAGGGTTGAAGAGTGGAAGAGTGAAGGAGTGGAAGAGTGAAAGAGTGAAAAAGTGGAGGAGTATAAGCACAAGAGAAGTATAAGTAAAACTATTAGTATAAGTATAAGTATAACTACAAGTATAAGTATAAGGCAGTAGTAGTGGAATTAGTAGTGATAGATGGAAGTGGAAGGAGTCGAAACATGAGTTGAAGAGTTTCCCCATTGAAATGAATGGGGAAAAAAAGGGAAGAAAAAGTGGAATAAAAGATAGAGGGGAAGAGATAAAAGAGAGATAAAACATAGCCTGAATGACTGGAACGAGCTGAATTGATAAAAGTTTGAACGGTTCAAATCAGATGAAAGAAGCGGAACAAAGTTTAGGTCAGAAGACGGAAGAGGAAAAAGAAGAAAAAGAAGAATAAAGAGAAACAGGAACTCAATTATGGTTTTATGCGACTCGTGGCCCCGGGGCCGAACTTTTCCAGACTCTGGCTCCATGATGTGAGTTTGTGTGTTTGTGGGACATTTGTGCGTCAAGTATGTTGTGGTGACTTCACACCGATCTCTGAACGTTTCCTTCTCGGGTTGAGTTTCAGGATTGATTTCACGTGTCGACGAGTATCTGACGGACGGATCCACGTATGTCAGGTGAAGTGACCACAATAATGGACGCACTTAAGAAATTACAGTGTGGTCGAGACACACACACACACACACACACACACACACACACACACACACACACGCTCTCATGAGGATCGTCGTCAGATCAAGTGTCTGATGGTCACGAGAGTCGCGTGGAATAAGTCGAAATATTCATCTTTTTACTACGTTAAATACACATAAATGTTGTTATTATGGATCAAAGTACTGTAATATCAGTCGACACAATATTGAATGATTGAATTTTAAATTTTATATATTAAAAAACCCTCATTTATGTTGATATTTTTCATTTAAATGTTGTTTTTTTAACGTTTAATTAATTTTAATTAGGAAATTAAATCATTTCTAAATACAAACCTGGATTTTTTTGTTAATTTTTAAATAAAAAGATGTTCTTTAATATTTGAATGAATGCATTGACACACAAAAGTCTGATATTCAAATATCAATAATTATAAAGTAAATGTTTAAACCAACCTTTTTTATTAATGGCCTTTTAAATGTAATATTGAAATGTAAAGGCCAAATGTAAAGATAATAATAATAAAAATAATAATAAAAAATACACTGGGGAAAAAATGAAATTAGAACATTTATTTTGAATAATTTAAATATATATAATTAAAACTTAACTGGTAAAGAAAAAAAAAAAGTATTAACAAAAAATCATAATAATTCAATATTTCAGGTAAAATGATTATTATTGAATTGGTTAATTGAAAAACAATTTAATGTAAAAAAGGAAAAAACTTTTAACATTTGTAATGTTAAGTGAGTCAATATCCTCACAACACTGATTTACTTTCATATATTACGTTGAAACCATTTAATTTTAAACTGTGTTCCAATGCTTTTTTTGTGAAGGACATAAAGTAATTTTAAATATTATTCTTTATTTTTTCAGTCATAGACAAACTCCATATATACAGTCTCTTATAGAATTAGTCTCTAAAATATTTGTTATTCACTACATTTCACTATTAATATTATTTAAAGTTTGCCTTTGACTTATAATATCATTTTTGAATAAAATTATGATTTTTTTTTTTCTAAAAATCTATAGTTTTTCATGCCACTCTGTAATGCTAACATGTTAGCATCGCAAGTTTTTACACAATTTGAGTGATTTATTTGTTATTTCCACAGTTAACAAGTGTCTATTAAGCTTAACTTTACCAGCCTGTTGCTTATAAAATACTTTTAGAAGTTAATTTATGTTCGTTAATTGAATCAAATGAATGTTAAACATGCTAGCTTAGCTTGTTGCTAACGATGCTAGCTGAAACCATTCTTTTATATATTTTGATTTGATTCTAGATTATTTAGATTAAATTATTAATTGATTAATTATTCTCCTTTTTATCTCACTGTTATTTCTATTATTCAATTAATAATAATTATTCAATAATTCAAAGTAAATAAGATTTATTCTGAATTATCTAAATATGAATCTAAAACCTATGTCTTCATGTGCTTTTATGTATTTTAATGTAAATAAATGGATAGTAACAAGTACAATTATATGTATATTATTTAACAGAATATTACAATTTAAATGAAATAAATTATATATTATTTATTATAATATTGAAGGACTTGACTTTCAAAGTTCGTATGTATTTATTTTAAAAGTGAAAAGGTACAAATACTGTAGAACAAGACCCTTTACAGTCAACAAACTGAGATGGAATTGTGAAAATCTGTATATATATATATTTGAATATATATATGGGGTCCCAAGAAGAGAGGTGGGGGTCTGCAGGGTGAGGGGTCTGAGAAGAAAGATCTGCAGCAGGACTTTTGAAGTAGTTTTGATCGTATAAATGTATCTTAACCTGAAATAAACCTGTAGATTCTTCATGTATTGTCACTTGTGTACTTCCTAATATTACGTGAAAAACTAAAAAAACGTTTGAAAACTAATTGAAATGTTTGTTAAAAAAATAAAAGAGTAAAAGACAAAGTTCTGAGTTGAATTGTGATGAAACAAGAAGCTGTTGGTTCTGAGGTTATCGATCGAGGCCCGACCAGATGAGGACGAGGGAGGGGGAACGAGGGGCTTGTGGTGGACGGGTGAGGGAGGGACAGAAGACTGGCTCATCTACCGGAGAGGAAGGAAGAGAAGGTCCACTCTTGAGATCCACGCAGAGGAGACCGGAACCCTTCTGCGGAGGACGAAGACCTCCTGCCCAGGATCAGAACCCGCTCAGCTCGGAACACTTCGGGCGTGACCTGCAGCCATGCCCTCCCTGGTGGGGGTCTGGGTCGCCGACTTCTTCACCTACGAGACCACCAAGTCCGTGGTGGTGAAGAGCTGGTCGGTGGGAATCATCAACCGGATCGTTCAGGCGCTGATCATCTCGTACTTTGTCGGGTCAGTACACAGAGATACTTCAATATTAATATAAATATAAAATGTTGTTGTTTTAATGATGACCTTGAGAGGAACGTTTGATTAAAGTGGAATCATTTTTAAACTAATTAAATGTTCAAAACAATAATTTAATTTAATAATAATGATATAAATGTATTATATGTTTATGTTTATTATATGTATTTTATTGACATATATGAGATGGTCATAGATTTAATCAAGTCGCAAAATTAGTTTTTATTTTATCATTTATTTAATCAAAGCAAAAGACAAACATGGAACAAATAACACATAATGTAAAATATATGAAAATAATGTAAACGAAAAAAACTTTAATATAAATTTATATTTATATATATACTGTACATTTATTTATTCATAAATTGGTAAAACAAGAATAAGCTTGTTTCTTTTTTGTTCTTTAAAACTTTTTTGATACTTTTCTTTTAAGAAAACAGGGAATACAAACATTCTTAAATAACAATCATTTTCTTTTTTTTATTTAATTTTCTTTTTAGGTAATAGATTGAATTATTAGTTAATTAAAAGGTTGAATTATGTTTTACGATTTTTTAAATCAAACAAATATTCCAATAATTAAAAATCTTTTTTTTAAATCAATTAATACATTTTTAATTTGTAGCCTTTTAAATTTAGTATTAAAATGTTGTAACTATTTTACCTTTTTCTTTTTTTTATTGGTTTAATTACAATATTCAACACAATGGAAATAATCTTTTTTTTTTTTACATATATACATTTATATATATATATATATATATATATATATATATATATATATATATATATATATATATATATATATATATATATATAAATATATATATATATATGCATTTCAAACACCTGAAAGTGATAAGTTGTAAAAAAGAATTCGGTAAATTGACCAAAATAATTATTAAAAATATTGTTAAAAAAAAAGAAGATTATTTCCATTGGGTTTAATATTGTAATTAAACCAATACAAAAGTAAAAGGTAAAATAGTTACAACATTTTAATACTAAATTAAAAATATATCAATTTATTTAGAAAATGTATTTTTTTTAATTATTGGAATTTCTGTTTGATTAAAAAAATCCTAAAACATGATTCAACCTTTTAATTGACTAATAATTCAATAAATTACTTGGATACTAAAATTCAATAAAAAAAATAAAATTATTCGTTTTTTTCAGCATTTTATTATTAATTTAAATATTATTTTATTATATTAATAATATTTAAAAGCTGAAAAAGGCAAATGGATGACTTCAATGTTGGTGCAGGTTGATGATTGATCACATGATAAGTTCATGCACCTGCTCCTTCCTCACCTGCCCCCCCCTCAGGTGGGTGTTCCTCCATGAGAAGGCCTACCAGACGACCGACACCGGCATCGAGTCGTCCGTCATGACTAAGGTCAAAGGTTTCGGCTTCCACAACGGTCGGATCATGGACGTGGCCGACTACGTTCTTCCTCCCCAGGTGAGTGATTTTTCCTGACGAGACGAACACGCCGACGACCTCATGACCTTTGACCTATGATGATGATGACGATGATGATAATGATGATGATGATGATGATGATAATGTTGATGATGAAAATGATGATGATGATGATAATAATGATGAAGATGAAGATGAAGATGAAGATGATGATGATGATGAAGATGATGAGGATGATGAGGATGAGGATGAGGATGAGGATGAGGATGAGGATGAGGATGAAGATGAGGATGAGGATGAGGATGAGGATGAGGATGAGGATGATGAAGATGAAGATGAAGATGGAGAGGATGAGGATGAGGATGAGGAAGATGAGGATGATGTTTAAGATGAAGATGAAGATGAGCAGGATGAGGATGATGAAGATGAAGATGAAGATGATGAGGATGAGGATGAGGATGATGTTTAGGATGGAGACGAGGACGAGGATGAGGATGAGGATGAGGATGAGGATGAGGATGAGGATGAGGATGAGGATGAGGATGAGGATGAGGATGAGGATGAGGATGAGGATGAAGATGATGTTTAGGATGGAGATGAGGATGATGATGATGATGATAAAGATGAGGATGAGGATGAGGATGAGGATGAGGATGAGAATGAAGATGATGATGATGTTGTTGAGGATGAGGATGAGGATGAGGATGAGGATGAGGATGAGGATGAGGATGAGGATGAGGATGAGGATGAGGATGAGGATGAGAATGAAGATGATGATGATGATGATGTTGTTGAGGATGAGGATGAGGATGAGGATGAGGATGAGGATGAGGATGAGGATGAGGATGAGGATGAAGATGAAGATAAAGATGAGGAGGATGAGTATGAAGATGAAGATGAAGATGAAGATAAGGAGGATGAGGATGAGGATGATGATAAAGATGAGGATGAGGATGAGGATGAGGATGAGGATGAGGATGAGGATGAGGATGAGAATGAAGATGATGATGATGATGATGATGTTGAGGATGAGGATGAGGATGAAGATGAAGATGAAGATGAAGATGAAGATGAAGATGAAGATGAAGATAAAGATGAGGAGGATGAGTATGAAGATGAAGATGAAGATGAAGATGAAGATGAAGATGAAGATGAGGATGAGGATGAGGATGAGGATGAAGATGAAGATGAAGATGAAGATAAGGAGGATGAGGATGAGGATGAGGATGAGGATGATAGATTCACACTCTGGCTTCTACTCGTTCCCCTCACGGATGTTTCAGGGCGCCGGTGTGTTCTGCATCATGACGCGACTCATCATCACAGAGGATCAATTCCAAGGCAGATGTCCGGAGGTGGTGTATTGATTTATTATCTACTATTATTGATTATCTGCACTCGCTCCACAGGAGCAGGAGCGTAAAAAAGGATATTTAAGATTAATTTCTGATTTTTATGATGAATAAATTTTATATTTTTTATCGTTTCACTTATGGACTGATGAAGCTTCATGTCATGTCATGTTGTTCAGAGGTCAGTAGGTGGCGCCAACAGTTAAAAAAAAAAGGAAAATAGTGCAGAGACGCCATCTAGTGGACTCTGAAGATAATGACGCTGCTCCATGAAGCTTCACTTTATCGTCATAGAAATTCACGGTGTGTTTCCTCAGTTAGGGAAGAAGTACACGTGTACGACGGACGACAACTGCACCAAGCATATCCCCTCCATCCTCACCAACGGTGAGACCTTCCTTCAAGAACGTTCCCGAAGAGCCTGAAGAGCCTGAAGACCACGTTTGTTCCCACAGGTCAGATCACGGGAGTGTGTCTGAAGCCCGACGACAAAGTAGGTCGGTGCGAGATCGAGGGATGGTGTCCGGCCGAGGACGACACGGTGTCAATGTGAGACGAGAGCCATGTTTTGAGTACCATTTCCCGCCGTCACTCACCGTCCCTGATGTTCTCTCCGCAGGAAGCCCATGACGGACATCCTGAACTTCACCATCTTTATCAAGAACAGCATCCGCTTCCCGCTCTTCAACGTCACCAGGTTTGACCGCAACAGGTCAAGGATAGAACTCGCGCAATAACGTGTTTTTTTTTCTTCCAGAGGGAACTTCCCGTCCAACATGACGGGGGACGCGATCAAGAGATGCATCTACCATCCACGGGACAACCCGTACTGTCCCATCTTCTCGGTGCGAGACATCTTCAAGTACACGGACCAGAACGTGTCCAGCCTCGCCGAGCAGGTTCAACATCATTTGTTCATTTTTTAGTTTATTTTAGCGAGTAAAACTACTCACTCGTATACAAACTACTAGTGATGTGTCGATGAAGCTTCATGAAACAGTGTCATGTTGGTCCGTAGGTGGCGCCGTCTGTTTAAAAATGATGTTTCATTAGAACAGTTGTTTAAAACATAGGAAAAGAGACGCCATCTAGTGGGCACTGAACATAATGACACACTGTAAGTAAGTAAGTAAGTAAGTAAGTAAGTAATATTTATTTATATAGCGCTTTTCGAGACCAGGGTCACAAAGCGCTTAAACAATCAAAACGATACTCAAAAAAGTACATACTTTAAAGATCAAGATAATACTGAGAACACAACAGGAGTTCGAGAAATTCAAGGAAAAGCCTGAACAAATAGAAACGTCTTAAGATGTTTCTTAAAGGAGTCAGTAGATCCATCAAGCGCAAAGAGAGAAACTGTCCTTATGTTCAGAGGTCAGTAGGTGGCGCCGTCGGTTTAAAAATGATGTTTCATTACAACAGTTAAAATCAAAGGAAAATAGTGCAGAGACGCCATCTAGTGGACGACATGAAGCTTCATGAAACAGTGTCATTATGTTCAGAGGTCAGTAAGTAAGTAAGTAAGTAATGTTTATTTATATAGCGCTTTTCCAGACCAGGGTCACAAAGCGCTTAAACAATCAAAACAATATTCTATAAAGTATATACTTTAAAGGGCAAGATAAAACTGATAACACAACAGGAGTTCCAGTCAGTAGGTGGCGCCGTCGGTTTGAAAATGATGTTTCATAAGAACAGTCGTTTAAAACATAGGAAAAGAGACGCCATCTAGTGGACACTGAACAACATGACACTGTTTCATGAAGCTTAATGAAACAGTGTCATGTTGTTTAGAGGTCAGTAGGTGGCGCTGTCAGTTTAAAAATGATGTTTCAATAGAATAGTTGTTCAAAACAAAGGAAAATGGTGCAGAGACGCCATCTAGTGGACTCTGAAGATAATGACACTGTTTCATGAAGCTTCGTCTCTACAAACTACTATCACACTATAAATACATTTTATATGATTTAATATTTAGTTTGTTTTCAGAATCTCAATATAAATCAATGTTTCTGTCGTTACAAAAGGGTCAAACTAATATAAATAAACATTTTAACTATTGAAAATTAAACTGTATTTACTCACAATACTGTAGAAAAGAGAATTTATATATATTTTTTATTTAATTTAAATTTTATTTGCTTCATGTTTACTAAGTATAAATATGTTTGTGCTGCTGATACTGTACACATTTGCCCACTGGAAAATATATTATCTAAAATTGAAAAAATCACAACATATAAATATATAAGTAACAGTAGTAAAGTAGTTTATATTTGGGTCAGAGAAATCCATGTCGCTAATAAAGTAGAATTACAATTTAATATTTCTACTTCATTTTGGATTTAAATCCCTAATAACTATTTTATGTTTTAAAATTAAACACTTCAAATTCTATATAGCTTCATTTTTAAATAAAAACTGCAACATTAACAAAATATACACTAAAATAATAAATACATGACAGGATATATAAAAAATATATTTGAAATATTAACATACTTTGTGCTTAAATATAACTAATAATAATCATAACAAAGAAAGGCTTTTAAAGGCCCCTCAACACAGGAAGTGTCCCCCTCCTTCTCTCTCACTGAGTCTGGTTCTGCTCGAGGTTTCTGCCTGTTAACAGGATGTTTTTCCGCTCATTGTGATTGGCTTGTTTTCTCTCATAAAGCTTTATTTTAAGTCAAGAGTTTTCTTGAGATAACCCTGTTAAGTTTTGACACTTTGAATAAAGTTCAATTAAAAATTGAAAGTTTTATTTATTTTAGTGTTTTTTTTCTGAATTTCTGAGACCAAAGGCTTGTGTCCCCCCAGGGAGGAGAGATCGGGATCAACATCGAGTGGAAGTGTAACCTGGACCAGGACATCGAGTACTGTAAGCCCAGGTACTCCTTCACCAGGCTGGACGCTCCCTTCGCCAAGAACGCCGTCTCTAAAGGTTACAACTTCAGGTACGAGGTCGTTCGACCGCATGTTTTCCGTCTTCTCAAGGTCACTCGTTTTCTCTCAGGTTCGCCAAATACTTCAAGACTCCCAACGGGACCGAGTATCGGACGCTTCATAAAGCCTTCGCCGTTCGCTTCGATGTCATGGTCACCGGGAACGTGAGTTGAAGAGACGATCGTCAAACTGACGACATGATAGTGAGCGAGAGAAAGTTGCTCTAAATACCAACCTCAATACCCATAATGCACTGCAACACTTTGTGAGACAGTTAAACTGTTTTTCTTTTTCTGTCATGCTCACTTTTAAATAAAGGTTTATTCCATTTAGTCAACACAAGGGATATCACAAACTCATTTGTTTTCGGGCCTCCGGGTCACCTTGACCCTGAGATAACACAGGGGCTACCACAAACTCATTTGTTTTCGGGCCTCTGGGTCACCTTGACCCTGAGATAACACAGGGGCTACCACAAACACATTTGTTTTCGGGCCTCCGGGTCACCTTGACCCTGAGATAACACAGGGGCTACCACAAACTCATTTGTTTTCGGGCCTCTGGGTCACCTTGACCCTGAGATAACACAGGGGCTACCACAAACACATTTGTTTTCGGGCCTCCGGGTCACCTTGACCCTGAGATAACACAGGGGCTACCACAAACACATTTGTTTTCAGGCCTCCGGGTCACCTTGACCCTGAAAGAACAAAGGGGATACCACAAACACATTTGTTTTTCAGGCCTTTAGGTCACCTTGACCCTGAAGGAACACAGGGGATACCACAAACACATTTGTTTTTCAGGCCTTTAGGTCACCTTGACCCTGAAGGAACACAGGGGATACCACAAACACATTTGTTTTTCGGGCCTTTAGGTCACCTTGACCCTGAGATAACACAGGGGATACCACAAACACATTCGTTTTCAGGCCTCCAGGTCACCTTGACCCTGAAAGAACAAAGGGGATACCACAAACACATTTGTTTTTCAGGCCTTTAGGTCACCTTGACCCTGAAGGAACACAGGGGATACCACAAACACATTTGTTTTTCAGGCCTTTAGGTCACCTTGACCCTGAAGGAACACAGGGGATACCACAAACACATTTGTTTTTCGGGCCTTTAGGTCACCTTGACCCTGAGATAACACAGGGGATACCACAAACACATTCGTTTTCAGGCCTCCAGGTCACCTTGACCCTAGAGCAGGGGTAGGGAACCTGGTCCAGAAAGAACCGCAGTGGGTGCAGGTTTTTGTTCCAACCGATCAAGCATATACAGTTTAACCAATGAGGTTTCAGCTCAACAAGCAACACCAGACTGACAATCAACTGATTACACTCCTAAGACACCTGATTGGTCAGAATGTGTCCTCTTGAATGGTTGGAACGAAAACCTGCACCCACTGCGGCTCTTTCTGGACCAGGTTCCCTACCCCTGCCCTAGAGAGATAACACAAAGTTAAGGGTAAGTAGAACTATTATATATCTATTTTACAAATTAGTGTGACTTTGTAAGAACAACAAACATCAGACTCACTAAAAAAAAAAAACTTTGTTACTGTCAAAACAAAGCTCCTTGGGGGAGGTATTAGCTGACAAGGTGCTGTTTTTGTTATTGTTGTTGTTGAACGTTTCTGTTTCAACACTGAAAACAATAACTGTGTTTCTTTTTTTTCAAGGCGGGAAAATTTGACACGGTCCCGACACTGATCAACCTGGTCGCCGCCTTCACCTCCATCGGACTGGTTGGTTTTTAATGTTTCACTAGAAGTGACGCGTTCGTAACAAACTTTATCGACAGGGAACGGTTCTGTGTGACCTCATCCTGCTCAACTTCCTGAAAGGAGCAAAGCAGTACAAAGCCAAGAAATTTGAAGAGGTGAAGAAAAAAATCCATATTGTTTTTATGATAATTTAATTTTGCTTAAATTATTATAGATTATTTATTTTATATGATGTGTTAAGTTTTGATCTGAACACGTTTATGTTATAGGTTATTTTGAATCTGTTCTGCTATGTGTTTATCAATATTATATTTATATATATGTCTATATTTTTTATTTTTCACTTTTGTCATTTAATTTAGTTTATTTTAATTTAATTTCCCATTTTTTGTTTAGATTTTTGTTATGTTTTGTTCCAGGACTTTCATTTTTTATTGTGATTTATATTTAAAATGTATATCAAAAAAGTGTTTATTTATATAAATTGTTTTTAAATCTGATTTTTTATACATATTTGAAAAGCGTATTGTTTCTAATTTATTATAAATTCTCATTAAAGTTTTTTCTTTCACTTTTGAAACAAACTATTTGTTTACAAATATTGTTTCATCATCAATTGTTCCTTTTGATTACACAAATATGAATTCATTTTTATTATTATGTAAATAGTTGTATTACAAATTATATATATATATATATATATATATATATTTACTTAAAATCAGTACTATAATACATAATAAAGTACTATAATATACAATATTTATTTTATTTACTGTATTTTTCTTCCACTTCTTCCCTCCGTATAAATGATGTTGATTGGTCGACGTGAACTCTGTGACTCCGCCCCCTCAGGTGTCAGACGCTCAGATCGCAGCTTCCCTCGCCGCGAGCCCCGAAACCGAAAGTCAGCTGTCACTCAAACGAGGCATCAAGAGCTCCTACGACTCCGGCGCCCTTTCCCTCGCCGCCTCCGACCAGCCCGTCTGACGGTCGATCAAAACCACCCCTGCTTCCTGTTCACCTGACAGGAAGTGACACGACCTCGGCTCAATAGTTTCATCCTGTATAGCTGTAAAAACGTATATGACATCAAATAATGTCCTGCTTCGCTCTGCTTGAATAATGAAAAACACAAAAGAGAAATGTTCATGTTAGAATCATCATCATTAGAATATTGTTATCAATTGTTTTTTTTGAAGCTGCCATTTTGAATAAAGGTTACACTTGATATAAATTCTCAAGACAAAAGGTTTAAATCTCATCAGAGAATGTATAATGGAAGACATGAATAATAATAATAATAATAACGAATAATAAATCCAAAATAAAAGCTGATGTTCTGCTCATTTATTTGTCTATCGGCCAAAAACAATGATTGTCGTGAGGTTTGTTTCAATGTAATGTCGATTAAAAGTGTATTTTTAATCAGGTGCAGTTTCCAAAAGTCACAATAAAAGTGTGTAAACTTTGGTTTAGACTTTTGTTTAAACCTATTTGGCAATAAAAAAAAAAAAGCTACAATGTTTGATGTGTTTGTGTTGATTTTTTTCATAGGTTTGTTCTATAATAAATAGTTATTGAATTAGTTAAATAAGAATCACTTGAGTTGTGGTTTGACTCACAATCCTGAGCATTAGTCGCCACAATACAAATAACTCACTGAACTATCTTTGCCTAATAAAAGTCACAATAATGCAGCCTGGTTATCAACTTCTAGAGCTATGCACTATTTAAAATATTGTGTATTTATTCTATTTATAACATATTATCACTATTGTTAACTTATTTATATTTATACTTTATAAACATTGATTATTATATGCAATATTTGTAACGTTATTTATTCTGTTTATACTATATTGCACTATTTTTAACTTATTAATATTTATATTTATACTTTTTGTATATGCATTCACTCTGTTTTTTAACGGTTGCCAGGCAACGAAGTTTGGTTGCCAGTTTCACTGCTGTGTTTTCTGTGCAATGACAATGAAAGAACGTCGAAAGTCTAACTAGTATGCTCTTATTTTTCTTTACTATTTAGCTTTATTAATCCCATTTAACAATCGAAGTGAAGAAGAATAAATCACATCAAAGTATATCATGTCTGAGAACTTGCCTGCTTCAGACCTTGGCTCCTGAAAAAAAGGCTGAAACAACCTTATTAGAGCTCTGTAGTTCAAATATTTTAACTTCCTGTCTTCGCTCTCTTTCCCTCAGACCCCTGGGTTAGTGTTCTTTTGTAATTTGTCTTTTTTCCCTGAAGTATTTTGTTCTGAGGGTTGGTAGATGTTTTGGTTTTTGGACCAAATGGACTCTTATTCACGTGTGATACTTCGACTCTTATTGTTGTGTGAGTTTTGGACTCTTATTCACGTGTGATACTTCGACTCTTATTGTTGTGTGAGTTTTGGACTCTTATTCACGTGTGATACTTCGACTCTTATTGTTGTGTGAGTTTTGGACTCTTATTCACGTGTGATTCTTTGGACTATTATTGTTGTGTGAGGTTTAGGATTCTTATTCACGTGTGATTCTTTGGACTCTTATTGTTGTGTGAGTTTTGGACTCTTATTCACGTGTGATTCTTTGGACTATTATTGTTGTGTGAGGTTTAGGATTCTTATTCACGTGTGATTCTTTGGACTCTTATTGTTGTGTGAGTTTTGGACTCTTATTCACGTGTGATACTTCGACTCTTATTGTTGTGTGAGTTTTGGACTCTTATTCACGTGTGATTCTTTGGACTATTATTGTTGTGTGAGGTTTAGGATTCTTATTCACGTGTGATTCTTTGGACTCTTATTGTTGTGTGAGTTTTGGACTCTTATTCACTTGTGATATTTTGGACTCTTATTGTTGTGCGATGTTTAGGATTCTTATTCACGTGTGATTCTTTGGACTATTATTGTTGTGCGATGTTTAGGACTCTTATTCACGTGTGATTCTTTGGACTATTATTGTTGTGTGAGGTTTTGGACTCTTATTCACGTGTGATATTTTGGACTCTTATTCACGTGTGATACTTCGACTCTTATTGTTGTGTGAGTTTTGGACTCTTATTCACGTGTGATTCTTTGGACTATTATTGTTGTGTGAGGTTTTGGACTCTTATTCACGTGTGATATTTTGGACTCTTATTCACGTGTGATACTTTGGACTCTTATTGTTGTGCGATGTTTAGGACTCTTATTCACGTGTGATACTTTGGACTCTTATTGTTGTGTGAGGTTTTGGACATTTATTCACTTGTGATACTTTGGACTCTTATTCACTTGTGATATTTTGGACTCTTATTCACGTGTGATATTTTGGACTCTTATTCACGTGTGATTCTTTGGACTATTATTGTTGTGCGATGTTTAGGACTCTTATTCACGTGTGATACTTTGGACTCTTATTGTTGTGTGAGGTTGTGGACACTTATTCACTTGTGATATTTTGGACTCTTATTCACGTGTGATACTTCTGATTCGTATTGTTGTGTGAGATTTCGGACTCTTATTCACGTGTGATACTTTGGACTCTAATTGTTCTGGGAGGTTCTGGATTCTTATTCACGTGTGATACCATTTTATACCTTAGTATCTTCCACGTCATTTTTTAAATTTATCACAATAGGCAGAAAATGGACGCTAGCTTTCTTTCGGGTCCATGCGAGCATTTTAAAGGGATAATAAAATATTAAAAAGGAAAAAACATGGACTATTAATTGTTATATTTAAATGTATTATTTTTCTGTTTTATATCTTAACAAAATATCTCTGGGCAATGCTGTGTACTTTGGCTGGTTTTATTTATAGAGCATGTATTCATTAAATAAAAAAATGGGTAAATTAAGGATGAGAATTTTTAATGAAGGTATAATGATTGTCTATTTTTGTACATTAGAACATTGTTCATCTCCTTGATAAATGTCTCCAAAAGAAAGGTAATCGTTTGTTTAAAAAATGATCTTTAAATATATTTTTAACAATTTTTTGATTCTGTTATAAACATTTTATTTTCTGTTTGTTTGTCTTGGACGTCTAGATGTATAAATGATATATTGATTATTGTATTTCTGACCTGATACATCAATAAATATATGGTTATTGTCAGAAATGTCTGACAATACAACCTGAGAGTTTAGAGTCTATAAATCACATGACGAGAGAAGAAGACTCGAGTCTGACGTACTGTGTTAGACATGGATGTTATGAACCTTCAACGGAGGCGCAGAGAGAGTCTGTGGTTTGTGGTTCACGAGTGGATCATTAGAAACAGAGATAGATTAGTCCACTTGGAGTGGGTGACGAAGAGCAGCTGGAGACTCCAGCGACTAATGGACTAAAGCGATCCTTCCATCATCTTCTCATCTACTACCAAATCACATTATGAGCGCTCTCTCCACATCTCCGCTGTTTATTCCCTTCGTTTCCGTGAATATGTACTCGTGACCTTTCGACCTCTGACGGACAGACGCTTCCGCTGTGGAGCGCGACGACGGTGGCGCTGAGAGGCGCTGAGAGGCTGCTAATGGCTCTGACAGTGATTTACGGGAGAAGGAAGTGACAAGTTTGACCACGACGTCCTGATTTAATCATACGCATCCATATAATGCAGCGGAAATGACGGAATATGATACAAATAAGTGTCAAAGTACTCTCACGCTCGAGATGTGTTGATGTCCAGACACTTTAAGTCCGACACGTAGCTGTATTAAGTGTTGAGTGTTGTGTAGTATTGTTCAAATATCATATATTTTATCATAATAATGACAGTTGTATTCATATGGCAGGTTTCAGACAAAGATAAATCGGGATATAAAAACAGCACAAAATACTTTTTATAATACTTCTATCTATAATAATGATTCTTTTATTTTATTATAGTTTGACTCTTGTTTAAAACCATTTTTAAAACCCAGCCGAAACTAGCTTGTTAGCTACAGTAAATTAGCAGCTACTTGACATTAGCTTAAATCTAGTTATTCAATTTTTATCTCTAAAACATTTTTATTTAAGAAACTTAGTGTGTTCAGTTTATATCAAAACAAGTGTGTTTTGTGTCGAACGATAAATCTACGACGCTAACCAAGCTCTAAACTTGATAGCATTAGCTTAATATGAGCCGATTGCTAAGCTAAGCTAATGAATGAAGGAATTATTATTATTTATTATTATTATTTAAGGCTTAAAATTGAATAACATCATCTACAAACACATGCTTAAGAATATTAGAGATCAATTTACATTGAAATTATTGTGGAAATTCCAATTTAAAACTGTAACTATTTTCTTTGCTAGTCTGGTTAGCCTCTTTTTGTTTTGGAAGAATAGTTGGCTCGTCTATCAATCTACAGTTTTTTGCTACTGTGTACTATTAGAAATGTTTTAAAATAATAAATAATAAATAGATAATGAAAGGAATTTGGTATCAACAGCACTTTTTAAGCGCAATGCGCTAGTTTAGATTAGCTCATTATTTCTATTAATATTTTATTTAATCTGTTTTTTTTTCATCTTTAAAATATATTTATTGAACATTTTCAGAAGCTAAACTTCTTTTTATAAAGAACAGTAAAACCAACCCGTGTATTTTGTGTGTAAACATAAATCTACTAGTGATAGCATTAGCTTAGCACACAGCTAATGAATTAATAAATGATTAAAGGCTCAAAATTAAATGAAACTACAAAATAATTCTTACAATATTTTCCTCATAAAGGAGAAGCATTTTCACTCTAAGTAACTGTAAATCACCTGTGTCAACTGTTTACAAATATATTGTTAAAATATAAACTCGAGAAACATGTTTAGTTTAATTCAGGCTTCAGGGATTAAAACAGCATTTCAACAATATTATTGTGACACTTGATGTTGTAATACTAACAATTGTGTATAAACACTGTAGTGAGACGATGAATATGAAACTTTTATAAGGCGATCCGACCTGAGAAACTTCTAAAACACAAGGTTTGTCGTGACATTCATTCCATTAATACTCGGACACAGTCTCGTTTCTGTCCATGACGACTCGATGGCGTTACTTTCTCAGAGCAGACCTGGGGTCAGATTTCATTGTTGTTTCCTCCCAGTGTTCTTCCTCCTCAGAGCCTTCATCCACAATGGAAGGGCAGCTCGGCGCGATGGCGTCGCCTCATCCATCGCCGCTCTCTGGCTCTCCGGCGGCCTCTTCTCTTCCTCGTCCTCCTCCAGGACCGAGTCCTCCTCCGGGACCGAGTCCTCCTCGAACACCGAGTCCTCCTCCGAGTCGGTGAGGTCCGGGTAAGGCTCGGCCGGCATGATGGTCATGACTTCTTCTGAGAAATGGACTCGACGATTGTCTTCAAGTCGCCTCTGAAAAACAGTAACATTTAAATTGTTAAAATGTGTAACCTGTTCAAATGAAAGGTGATACGATAAAGGTATGTGACGATACCATATATTGCGATACTGTAGTATCAAGTATATATGTGTAGTATTGTCGAGTACTTGACTCTGGTGTTGTAGTATTTACAGACCACATGACTCTTGACGAAGTCGTACCTGCTGGTTTTCAAACCAAAATATGTCCAAACATCAGCTTTAAAAACTGCTGGAGTCACTGTATCCTCTCGTCCTCAGTCATCGCCGGGAATTAATTACCATATTAGTTGTGGAGGACTAGTGACTGCCATTTAACATCCAGCGGCTGGAAGTTTAATTGCAACACAAAAAACACTTTGAATATTTGCAATAAAGTTTAAAAAAATAGAACGATTTAATTCAATACACAATAAAAAAAATTGAATTAAAAAATGGATTCAGTGCCGTTGAACATCGATACAGTATAGCAGGAAAAATACTGCTATATATCAGTGTATCAATATTTTCTCACATCTCTAATCATTACTCCCCATTTTTGCATCCAAAATAAGCTTACAATGTTTTTAACTTCTTACTGTGGTTGAAGTTAAAGTTATGAATAATACAATAATGAAAGTGAGGTTTCAGTTTTAAACAAAATAGCTAAATGCTAGGCCGTGTCCCAAATCGCACACTTCTGCACTTAATATTTTGAGTGACGCTAAACTGAAGCTACGTCACTGGCGACTCGTCTTCGGAGCAGATACTGACGTAAATGTCTCGAGAAAACACTCATTTTACCACAAAACAACAAAACAACAGTAATAACACAATGAAACACAACTTAATAACTTGTTTCTATTGGTGAAAAGTGTTGTCAAGTGTCAACGACTGGTTACAATCAGTGTTAAATAGTAGCTGAAGAAGAAGCTGTCGAGTCATTTCCTGTTAGTGTGTAGCAGCAGAGTTTGATTCGAGACTACATGTCGAAGACTTGTGGACTTGGCAAGTACTCGCACTGTCTTATAGTGTACTGTAAAGCAGTGCACTTGGAGAAGTGCGCGATTTGGGACACAGCCCTAAACTGTGTCTCAAATCACATACTTCTCTTAGTGCACTGGAAGTTAGTATGCATCAGGATAGTGTACATACTAACTAGTAACTAATTCTCCACAGATAGTATGTCTCAAATCAAACTCTGCCGCTACACACTAACAGGAAATGACGCGACAGCTTCTTCTTCTACTACTATTTAACGATGGTTTCAACCAGCTGTAGGAACACTATCGTGGCAGCACGAGAAACCAATATGAGAAACTAAATATTGCCGACATATTTACGCCGGTATCAGCAGCGAAGACGTGTCATCCTCCTACTGCTGCTGAAATACACCTGTTAGTATATATATATATATATATATATATATATATATATGACGTAACTTCCGTTTACAACGTCAACGTCACTACGATGGAGCCAATTAGGGTAGAAAGTGTCCATCGATCCATACTTAGTTTTGTGGGCGTTTTAGTGACAATTTAGTGTGTATTTAGCACTACATTTAAAAATACTAAGAATTTAGATGCACTTATTCACTAAAAACACTAAGTTTAAGTACGTAAGTATGCGATTTGAGACACAGCTCCAGTGACGGGTTTATGAGGCTTCTTGAAACAGTTGATGAGGCATCATGATACAGTTTCTTCATTTTGCCACTAGATGTCACTCTCAGTTTTAAAAATGATGCCTGGTTTCATTGAGTTAGTAAGTCCAATGCAAAGACTATAGAGCAGAAAGTGACATCGTCCATTTAAAATTTAAGACACTGTATCATGAAACCTCATCAACTGTATCATGAGGCTTCATCAACCCATTACTACTATATGCCATCCTACATAAAATGAATCAGGGTTTTACTAGATTCTGGAGAAGCCTAGGAAACAGCCTTGTTCTTAACATCGTATCTTGAATAAATCGTACCCTCTTCGTTGACGTCTCCATCGGTGAATTTGAATCTCGGGAAATGGAATGTTTGAGGACGCCCCGAGGTACCGGACCACTGAAGGAGGGGAAGGAAGGGGCTGAAGAAGTGGGGTTTTCTGTGAGGAACACTGTAGATCCTGGTGAAAGAAAGAGCGTTCAAGACAATCAACCATTACTCATCATGACTTCTCGGTCGGGGTTAATACCTCCTTCTTTCCCGCCGTAGTTCATGCCTCGGTGAAGCTCCTCGTTCACGGCCTGGTGGTGTCGCTTCCTGTTCAGATACGATTGTCTCCTCGACGACGAGCTCTCCAGGAAGTCGGCTCGCTGCCACAACACACACCGTCATTCATTCAAGTCTTGTTAGAATAACATAAAACTAAACTAAAGGCTCACCTCAACGTAGGACAAAACTCTGGGTTGACGTCGTGCTCTGCTCTTATTGTATATCTGATGGACCTGGCTCTGCTCCATCGGGTCCTGCCCAGGCGCAGGACCCCCCTCTAGGGTCTCCATGCTCACCGGGAGGAAAGTATCAGCCATTATCGAGGGTCTCCTCGGTGTTAGATCTCCGCCGTCGTAGCTCCACGAGCTGATTCCTGGTCCGGACTGGCTGCCGGGACCGTGGACGGGAGTCTCTGAGTTCATGTCTTGCGGCCGCGGTGGGTCCTGGTGGACCGTAGACGGCGACTCGGCAGGATTGAGGAATTTCGCCCATTCTTGACCCGTGATTATCTCGTCCAGCAGGCTGAACGATCCGAGTCCGATGTCGAAGTCGCTGCTGAATATGCCGGCGGAAAATGTAACTGATGAATTTCAGTGATAGTAGCATCATAGCTAACAATGCTATATTAGTACTTTGTTCTTCTGTCAGTGACGGGAACCATTTTTTCAAGGAATCAATGAAATGTATTATCTATTACAGAAGTGAGAAAACATCAATACACTGATAAATCCCAATATTTTTTGACGATACTGTATCAATATTCAATAGCAATGTATTTATTTTTTTGGGCTTAAAAATAATATTTTATTCATATTAAAGTTATTTTATGGTTTGTATTTATATCAAGAGATATATACAGAACATAAACATAAAACATAACAAAAAAGTTTCCCATTTTTTTCCATTGCAGGTAAAATAATGCATGATAATAAATAAAAAAGTTTATTTTAATACATTTTTTTTGTTCCAATTAAATTTGCCACTAGGTGGCAGCAGTCATTACATCCTCCACAACTTAAGGAAGAATTAAATCCTGTTAGATCCCATGGCTGAGGACGAGAGGATGCAGTGACTCCAGCAGCTTTTAAAGGTGATGTTTGGACATACTTGGGTTTAAATTAAATTAAAGCTTTTATAGCTAACAATGCTATATTGGTACTTTGTTCCTCCTTCAGTGACAGGAACAATTTTTTCAAGGAATTGATGAAATGTACTCTAGTTATCTATTAGAAAAGTGAGAAAACATCAATACACTGATAAATCCTAATATTCTTTTTACAATACTGTATAAATATTCAATAGCAATGTATTTATTTTTTTGGGCTAAAAAATAATATTTTATTTGTATTAAGATTATTTTATGGATTATATTTATATCAAGAGATATATACATCAAACAGAACATAAACATAAAACATAACAAAACAAATTCCCCATTGCAGATAAAATATTACATGAGAATAAAAAAAAAACGTTTATTTTAATACATGTTGGATTTTTTTTTTGTTCCAATTGAAATTGCCACTAGATGGCAGCAGTCATTACGTCCTCCGCAACTAAAGGAAGAATTAAATCCTGTTAGATCCCATGACTGAGGACAAGAGGATGCAGTGACTCCAGCAGCTTTTAAAGGTGATGTTTGGACATACTTTGGTTTTAAAATAAATTAAAGCTTTTATAGCTAACAATGCTATATTGGTACTTTGTTCTTTCGTCAGTGACAGGAACTATTTTTTTCAAGGAATCAATGAAATGTACTCTAGTTATCTATTAGAAAAGTGAGAAAACATCAATACACTGATAAATCCCAATCATTTTTACGATACTGTATCAATATTCAATAGCAATGTATTTATCTTTTTTGGTATATAAAGAATATTTTATTTGTATTCAAATTATTTTATGGTTTATATTTATATCAAGAGATATATACATAAAAAATAACATAACAAAAAAGTTATTTCCCATTGTTTTCCATTGCAGATAAAATTATTCATGAGAATAAAAAAAAACGTTTATTTTAATACATGTTGGATTTTTTTTTGTTCCAATTGAAATTGCCACTAGATGGCAGCAGTCATGACGTCCTCCGCAACTAAAGGAAGAATTAAATCCCGTTAGATCCAATGACTGAGGACAAGAGGATGCAGTGACTCCAGCAGCTTTTAAAGGTGGTGTTTGGACATACTTTGTTTTAAATTAAATTAAAGCTTTTACGACTTTGTTAAGAGTGATGTGGTCTGTAAATTCCATCCATCTAGGTAGGTAGGTAGAACTTTATTGATCCCTCAGTAGGTCTTATTCGGGAAATTGTTTTATTCCAATTACAGCAATTATTCATAAAAATAAAAATAAGAACAAAGAGAAATAAAGAGAAAGAACAAGATGATACAATCTAAGTCTAAAGATAAAGAAAAATAACTATAACTGTATCTATCTATCTATCTATCTATCTATCTATCTATCTATCTATCTATCTATCTATCTATCTATCTATTCAAGGAATTCAAGAGAGTATTCAGGAAGCATGAATGAAGAAACTGAAAGATTTACTGTCTTTGATGAAACTATCTTTTATGGTCTGTTGGATAATATTGAGATGACGACAGAAACTGCCACTCAAGGTATTTTGGCAACTCAGTCAAAGTTGAGAACGAATCAAATACTTCACATATCTAACCCTGTCGCCCGAGGGACTCCTTCACAAACAAGAGAACATCTCATGTATGAACATCTCAAGGTGACGTTTTTACAACATGTGTCATGTGTAATACCTGCTGTGTTCGTCGCCCGAGTCTTTATCCGGGGGTTTGGGACTCTCTGCGGTTTCACTGCGTCTTTGTGACACGAGGGTAGTTCCTTCGGCGGCGGTTGAAACACTAACCGGACTTCCTGTTGTCGGCAGCTGAGGGTAAAAGACACGTCTGGTTCTAACTTGATCTCTTGGTGAACATAAACAAATAAAAACTCACATGGTGTTGGTCTTTGTCCTTCCTGTCCCTCCATCTCTCCTTGATCCTCTGGGTCCATCTCCTGGGTTTGACCTCCGACGACCTCTGTTTGCGTCGAGAGGTCGAGACGTTTTCTTGATTCGTCTCGACGCCTGTGAACTGGTTCTCGGGTAAAGTTCGATATCTCCCCGATTGAGCGTCGAGCTCGGGGGTCTTGGGGGTCCAATCGTACACCCTGGGTTTATAACCCTGGTGTGGACTCGGGGCCGTCGCTTCGGTGGTCCCGGGTCTGCTCTCAAAGTTGTAGCCAGAAGTCACAGCTCTGTCCTGAGGTTTATCCGGAAAAGGTGGAGCGATTCGTCCGACCGGTGCGTCCTCGCCTCCTCGGAAACTGATGACCTTTCCATTGTCCGGTCGCCAACTTTCCCCTCCCTCGTCCAGCCTTTGTCCGGAGAACCCCAATGTCTGTGCAGGACTTCCATTTCCATTAGTCACCAGGTAGTGATCTTCATCAGCGTGGTCAGTCCCAGATGCGTTCTGACCGTCCAGGAATCCTGGTCTCTCTCGCCCCGGCTGGAGCTTCAGCCTCTGCAGCATGGACTGCAGCAGGACCTGGCTGTCCTTGGAGTCGTTTGTCTGAGACATCTGGAGGAGACAAGTTGAAGCACGAGTCAGAAGAAACGACGAGATGATTCCACGATCGTGTGTCGCTACTTTTTTAAACTTTGTTCTTAGTAACAAACTCTTCTTCTTACCTCTGATATTGAGGTGCATCCTTTCAGACCACGGACTCAGGTTCCTGCAAACTTTGCTTCCTTTTCAATAAGTCTCATCGTTGCTTCCTTCCTCTCGATGAAAAAGTCTACCTAGTTCAGAAACCCGCAAGAAAAAAAGGCCTCACATCGTCAAAGTTTCCAGCGATGACCCGAAGCAAGAGGATCGTCGGTCACACCTCTTCTTCTTCTTCTTCTTTTCTTCACTGACTGTTTAAAAATGGCAGAAGAGACGAAACGCGACGTGTCCCTGAAATCAGTTCTGAAGCAGACGGACAAGAAAGACCAGTGAGGTGAGATAATTGACAGTGACTCTCCCTGCAGCAGACTCTCGATGTGGCCTTCCTTCCTATATCTGCCTCCGCCCTTGTCGTGTGCTTCAAGTATCTCTCAACAATTCGTAAAAACCACAATGATTCACTCTTTATGTTGGTTTGCTGCCGATATCAAAATGTGTTTCGAGGCCTAATGCAGAAGGATTTCAACATAT